>NW_026111723.1:182500-387641 GCF_024679095.1 Eriocheir sinensis
TGTCAGGTGAAGGAGTTGCGGCCTATGCAATGTTAACTCCAGTCTACGCACACCAACCCAGGCGGCCGCGCCACCAACCAAGGTTAGGTGCTGGATCGCAACACCTATATTTATTATAGTCATGAACAAAAGGAGCCATGGCTTTCCAACACAGCACCCGACTCGTGAAGTTGACGCAGGAGCGCATCAACACGCTGGTGGCCGGGCACAAGCAGGTGCTGGGGCGCGGCGCCACGTGCACTGTGTACCTGGTGGAGGTGGAGGGCGAGCTGTGCTGCCTCAAGTTGGCCAGGGACCGCCGCCTCGCTGCCATGTTCCACCAGGAGTTTGACGTCCTGCTGGACCTGGACGGCGCGGCGGGGGCACCCCAGGCCTTGGGCACCAGCCTCGGCTTCCCCGCCATGCTTACCACTTTCCGCGGCCACAACACCTTCTGCGACCTGCCCCGCCTCGCTCGCTGCGAGACTGACAGGCTGGCGGCCTTCTTGGCCCTTGCTCGCAGCGTGAAGCAGCTCCACGCCCGCGGCTACGCCCACAACGACATCAAGGAGAACAACGTGGCGGTGTGCCGGGGCGCCGACGGCCGCCTGCAGGTGTCGCTCATCGACTACGGCGCGGCCCAGAGGCTGGGCACAAGGGTTGGCTTTGTGGGCGCGAGCACGCGGCGCACGCCCTGGCTGGCCCCGGAGCTGCTGGTCGGCGGCCGCTGCTCACGCGCCGGGGACGTCTTCTCCCTCGGCTACGTCCTCAGCAACATCCTGGACACCTGCCACAGGTACTACCCCGCCCTGGACGTGCTGGCCGAGGCCGTCATGGCCGCAAACCCTGCACGGCGACCCTCGCTCAAGAAGATCATCAAGACAGTTAACAAGTTCACGGGCCAACGGGACGAGGCGGCGAGGCGGGAAACCTTCATCCGGCGAGATCGCAAAGCCTTCTCCTGCCTCTTCCCGCGCCGCCGCCGTTATTAAGGAGACACAGGATCCAACGGAGGAAGGTTTTACTAAGGAGTCAAGTTGTTCCCTCAAGGCTGCGACATCTTCTTTCTTTTTCCTTAACTATTTCCACCACATGTATCAATACATTCTTTTACTTTCTTGCGACTTTCATATCAACACTTTTCGCATACCTTGCCATCCTTCCAAACACCTACAAACCATATGGATATCCTCCAACCCTACGGTTTCTACACCTATTTAACTTTTTTTCCCTTGTTAAAGTATTTACTGTATCGCTGTTTTCATATCAACACTTTTTTCCCATACTTTATATAATCATTTTAGACAGTTTTTTTTCTTCATTAGCTTGATATTACCCAAGACCTTTATGATGTTACGTCACTTTCTTTCATTTCATTTACTCATATTTATTTATGTACAATCTGTGTCTTACTACATTAACTTTTTTTTACGTTTTTGCCTATGGCGCCGATAGACTTTCATGATAGGGCCTGATGGTCGGCCCCAGCCTGTTGTGGCGCAGGCAAGTTTTTATAGTGGCGCCATCCTGCATTGGCTCATACAACCCTCCCGGAGCTCATCTTTGATCCTAGAATCTAGAGTTCGGGTTGATAGGTGGTCTTCTGGACAGCATATGGGTAGTCTTAGGTCACTCGGCGGTGACTGAAAAATCCCAGCTTGTGGTACTGGGTGGGGCCTAAACCCGCGTCGTCTTGGACGCGGCGCCGTCACGCTATCCACTCAGCCACAGCCTCCCCTAATATTAAAAGAGCTTACTTCTCATATTACATTATATGAACGCGAGACGATTTAATTGTCTTATTAATACTACTAAATTGTTCATAGGCAACGTTTTACAATTGACTGCGTGGTTAGCGTTCCAGCGCCGCGTATAGAACAACTTAGGTTCGCGTCCCGCCCGCCACCACATGCTGGGATTTTTCAGTCACCGCCGAGAGGCCTAAGACTACCTACATGCAGTCATGAAGACCACCATTCAACCCAAACTCTAGATTCTACCTCTCAAAAAAGAGAGGATCAAAGATGAGCTAGGGGTGTCAGCATGAGGCAAGCAAGATAGCGCTAACATAAACACTTACCTGCGCCATGACGGGCTGGGGTCGACCATCAGGTCCCACCAAAAAAGTCTAGTGGTGCCATAAGCTGAACCATAAAAAAAAAAGATATAGTTAAATGATAAACGCACTTAACTAATGGGCTACTTACATGCTTTCATTCCTTATAATCAGCAGGTATTTATTCCTACCAATTGCCTGATATTTAACTAATTTTACTTTTTATCAACATTTTTTTTGTCAAATGATAAACTTAATCATGAGGATATTTACATCATATGCTTATCAGGTATTTGCTTTCAACAACTGACATGACATTTAGCTAATTATACCATTATCACAACTTTCAAATAAGCTTCAAGAAAGTCGCCTATTCCGTGTGTGTGTGTGTGTGTGTGTGTGTGTGTGTTTGTGTGGAGTGAGTGAGTGAGTGAGTGTGTGTGTGTGTGTGTGTGTGTTTGTCTGTGTGTGTGTGTGTGTGTGTGTGTGTGTGTGTGTGTGTGTGTGTGTGTGTGTGTGTGCTTGTGAGAGAGAGAGAGAGAGAGAGAGAGAGAGAGAGAGAGAGAGAGAGAGAGAGAGAGAGAGAGAGAGAGAGAGAGAGAGAGAGAGAGAGAGAGAGAGAGAGAGAGAGAGAGAGAGAAAGAGAGAGAGAGAGAGAGAGAGAGAGAGACAGAGAGAGAGAGAGAGAGAGAGAGAGAGAGAGAGAGAGAGAGAGAGAGAGAGAGAGAGAGAGAGAGAGAGAGAGAGAGAGAGAGAGATGAGAGATGAGAGAGAGAGAGAGAGAGAGAGAGAGAGAGAGAGAGAGAGAGAGAGAGAGAGACAGAGAGAGAGAGAGAGATGAAACTAAAACCTTCAAATTTAGCACAATATTTTGGAAACCCAGATACTTTACTTTCCTGAGGCCGTAGTGTGTTACCGTCCACAATGAAGCCTAGATATTGGATGGATGTAAACCCGAATCGGCATTTTGAAGGTCGGGCCATCAGTCCATGTTGTCTGAGACGGAGGAGGACAGCGTGGAGGGCGTCCAGGTGTGTTTCCCAAGTTGAACCTGATATGAAGATGTTGTCGAAGTAGAAGGTGACTCCCTCCAGACCGGCGAGGACGATTCGCATGAGCCTAATGTAGGTTGCACATGCTGTGACGAGTCCAAAAGGGAGGCGACAGAACTCCATTAGTCCCAAGTGTGTAGGGAAGGCCGTCAGTGCCATGGCTCGGTCCGTCAGAGGTACCTGGTAATAGGCTTTAGTTAAGTCTAGTTCAGAGAAGTACTTACTACCGTAAAACTTGTGAAGGTCCTCCGTGATGGTGTTGATTGGCTCCGCGTCAAATATAGTCATGGAATTCAATACCCTGTAGTCCACGGCAAGGCGGTAGCTGCCAGAAGTCTTCTTTACCATAACGACCGGGGAACAATGAGGTGACCTTGAGGGTTTGATGATTCCCTGACTAAGAAGTTGTTCCACTTCCTGTTGGAAGAAAGGCCTGATATGTAAAGGAATGGGATAGAGTTTAGGCTTGATTCGCTCGGAGGAGCAAAGGTTGACGTCGTGCTCGATAGTGGAGGTACAGCCTGGAATTTCTGATAAGACATCGCTAAATTTGTCCGTGAGGTAGAGGAGATCGTTCTGCTGATCAGGAGTGAGTTGTTCTCCTACTGCAGGCAGGGGATCAGAGACGTCGCGGTCTGCACGGCCATCCGGGGTTATCGGAAAGTCCTCTGACGGGTCAAGACAGTCACCCTGGGACAGAGAGAAGGCTATTTCACAGATATCTTGTCCGTCACTAGGGATGGAAGGCTCATCTAGGATAGTAGCTTGGTTTATGTGGGCGCGTCTGTGATACAGCTTCAAGAGGTTAGCGTGATATAACTTCTTTACCCTTCTCATCGATCAGATAATTCACCCTGTTTTTACGCTCTAGAACCTTGTAGGGGCCACTCCAAGCCATTAATAGCTTACTGGAAGTGTCAGGGAGAAGGACGAGAACTTCATCACCAGGCTTGAACTGACGATCTTGAGAGTTCAAATCGAAGTAGGTCTTGTATCGGGTGGCACTAATGGTGGAATTTTGGGCAGCGATCTTGGAACAGTCGGCCAGCTTGTCCTTCAAATCGATGACATACTGGAAGCAAGACCTTTCATCCTCTGAAAGCTTACCGTCTTCCCATAGATCCCGTAGAACTGAAACTGGCCCCTTACAGCCCTTCCATACAAGAGTTCAAAGGCAGAGAATCCTGTTCTGTCACTAGGCATCTCCCGCAAAGCAAACAATACGGCCGGTAGATAGCGATGCCACTCGAGGCTTGTCAGAGCACAGCTTCGGAGGAGGACTTCAGGGTAGAGTGGAAACGTTCTATTCTTCCATTCCCACTCGGATGGTAAGGGTAGTGAAGAGCGGCTTCACTCCAAGAAGCCTGTGCAGTTCGGCCATCATTTGAGACGTGAACTGTGTGCCCCGATCAGACAGGATCTCACGGGAATACCCACTCTGGAAAAATATGGTCAACAAGGCTTCGGCGGTAGAGATGGAAGTGATGTCCTTAAGGGAACAGCCTGGGAAACCGGTAGAAAATCAATCAAGGTAAGGATGTAACGGTGTCCTTCTGATGTGGGAGGAGACAATAACAATATCAACTGCTACTCTAGCAAAGGGTTCAGTAATTATGGAAGCTGTTTAAGAGGACCGGTCTAAGGCGTCCTTAACAGACATACGCTGGCACTTGTCACAAGACCCAGAAGGTTCGTATATCAGACCACATACCTGGCCAGTAAAAGTGCTCTCCAATCTTCATGCCAGTCTTCCGATGGGAGAGATGTCCTGCCAGGGGACTCTCATGGGCGACGGTCAGCACTGACCGTCGGCACTCCGCAGGGACTACTAGATACTTCTTCCCCAGCTGGTTACTGTGATGTGAAGACCGACAAACCCTGTAGAGCAGTTCGTCCGAGAACTCGTAGCCGAAGGTGGAGTCGGTGCGAGTGACTACTTCTCCCGTAGTGGCCTGGTTACGATGTGACGCTAGAGTAGGGCACGAACTCTGCAATTTAGAGAAGTCCTGAGGAGTAATAACCAGGGGCTCCAGATGAGGAAGTACAAGGGTGAATCTTACGAGCGGCGGCGGCCCCGGGTCTGGACAGCTTGAATACTTTTCCCGGGAACCTGGTCGGAAGGAACCGGAAAGGGTGTAGGTTCGTCACATGCCTTTGTCACGTCTGGGTCGTCAGGTGCACGTACTCCCTCAATGTTACCTACCAGCACTGTGCAAAACTTAAGTGGGGCCCGGATGGCATCAACCCAACCGTCAAAATAGGGGCACCGGAGGTAGCATCTTACCACAGGGAAGTAGTCGGCACGACCCAAGTAGTCGCTGCAGCGAACCTTTTTACCGTTGGAAATATCCGCGTCCGGCAATGCCTCCTCGGATACCAGGACACTTGAACAACCCGTATCGCGAACAATGGTGGATACCCTAGAGCCGTTGATGGTGCCCGAGGTGTAATACTGACGAGACGGTGATCCGGAACGGCAGAAGCCAATTTTGGGAGACTCCTTGGTTGGTTCTGGCTTGGACTTCTGTTTAAAAGATAAGGATTCTGAGGGCAGTTAGGTCTAATGTGGCCACTCTGACCGCAGTTATGGCAACGAACCACCGAGGGTGTATTTCGTGGAGTCTGTGGAGAATCCTTTAGTTAGGATGGTTTGGTGATGGATGGTCTTTTTCCGCGTTCCGACGCAGGGTTGCGTGGGTAAGAGTGGTGTGCTGAAGCCCAAACATCGGCTCGTTTTACTGCCTCCTCTAAGGTCTGAACGTTGTTTTCTTTCAGGAACAACCGCAGTTCTGTGGAAACAGAGGCTAGAAATTGATCGAGGATCATGAAGGACTTCAGCGAAGCAAAAGAGTGGTCTACCTCGCTCGCGCTGAGCCAGTGGTCGAAAAGGCGAGTCAAATGGGTGGAGAATTGCTGGAACGTGTCACCAACGTTGATCTTGGCTGAGCGGAAGGCGGTGCGGTAGTGATCACTCGTCCTATGGGAGTGCTTCAGAATGGCTTCTTTTAGCTGACTGTAGTCGCCTGTGACCTCTTCCGACAAGGTGGTATAGAATTCAGCCAGCTTACCTGTGAGTAGGCTTCCCAAGTGGACTGCATAACTGCTCTTAGCAATGTTGAGGAGGGTAGCAACTCGCTCAAACCGGGTAAAATAAGAGGCAATGTCCTCACCTTCGCGATAAGATGGTAACTTGGAACGAGCAGCAAAGTCGACACTAGGGACGCCTAAGGCCGCCGAACCGCCAGCAACTTGGAGCTTCAGCCGTTCGAGGGCGAGAGCATGCTCTCTCTCCCGTTCACGGTCCTCGCGTTCCCGTTCACGTTCCTCGCGTTCCCGTTCCTCCTTTTCTTTTCTGTTTCGTCTCTCCAACTCGCGTTCGTCCCGAAGGCGTGCCTGCTCATCGGACACAAAGGATGTCAACTCGTCGCCGTCGTACCCAAGCTCGCGACCGAGCTTAACTAGTTCCTGGATGGAAGACATGCCGAATGGGAAACAAAATAGAAAGATACACAGATTAAACAAAATCCGAACACTGAATCTAACAAAACCCTAAGCGATGAAGAGACCAAACCACTGGTCAAATACAAAATCCTAACACTAAATCTAACAAACACCTAGGCGATGAAGAAACCAGACCCAAAGCAAATAGAAGACAAAAAACCGCGGAAGACTTAACTTCCATTTGACACTAAAGAGGCGCACACGGCCTGACGCCCACAAGTGGCACGAGTGGGGTGAAAGTAACAACACTGTGCACAAACGCACATGAAAATACCCATAACCGTATCCCCGTGTGAAACACCACGAACACAGCACGTATCCGGGAACGGGAGACACTATATCAGAGGAGATGAACTCGCACCTGACTTCCGTGAGATCCGGACCAGAGTCTCTTAAGACGCACCTGGCCTGGGCGGTGGAATGGACCTCAGCACAATCCAATCGCCAAACACTTACTTTCGCCCTGAACAGCAAGTGCCGGTAGGTTAATCCTGACCGTCGGTGGTGACTGGCTGGTAGCGATGGTCTCCTGACCAGCGATGAGGGGAGGGGGAATCCTGGCGAGGTCGCCACTTGTGAAGGAAACGAAAGTGCAGGGGCCCAAGGCTGTTCCGGGCTAACAGTTTTCCTTCTGAGCCAGGTGTTTTGCTCCCCCCCCTTTCACAGTGTAGTCAGGAGAAGCGATACGCAAGATGTTAACTCCGTCTTTAATATGCACTTCAGCTCGCACAGCCCACGGGAGACAGGTAGGACGGCCGGTGTGGTAAGGCCGCTCACACAGCCCACGGGAGACAGGTAGGACGGCCGGCGTGGTGAGGCCGCTCATACAGCCCACGGAAGACAGGTAGGCAGGCCGGCGTGGTAAGGCCAGCAAGGGCGGCCCGGGTATTTGGTCTCGGGGCCAACAGTGTCTTCCCCGGGTAGACCGCGGCGGTGCTACGGCTGAGTGATGGAGGGCAGTGCCGGGCCGGGCGTAACGCGGCAGCAGCCTCGTCAGGTGGAGGACTCGTTAGGTGGTGAAGGGGAGCCAGTGCCTAGCGAGCTGGCTCGACCGAGTCCTGGAGTCGTCTCCCGTCCTCAGCGCACCAACGTCCGAGGTTGCTTCGGCTGCTGACGTCAGGGCCCCCCAACTCGCGCCGGTGGAGCTCGGGCAGGGCACTCGAGGCGTTCCGCTGCGGATAGTGTGAAGCCTCGCTCGGGATGAGTGTAGGTCGAGTGAGGTGTTCCGGGGCTATGTTGGAGTTGAGGAGTTAATAGTGGTCTTCCCTTTACAAAGACAAATTAGACTGCAAATCGATAGACGGGCGAGACTAAAAATTTAAATAGGAAAACGTTCAAACCGCAACCCGAGGCAGTGCACAACGAAGGAGAGCAAAGGAAAGCAAAGCTGGTGTGGTTGGTTTGGCTCAGCAGCAACGGCAGCCAGAATTACGTACGTTGCTCGTTCGTAATGCCTGGTAATGGTGGGTGGCCGGGAGGAGGCAGCAAGAAGATATAGGAAATCGATTCTCTAGTCTAACGAGAGCGGTGAGAATCCCCCAAGACGCCCCGCTTGTATCTGCAGAATCATTGTCGTGGCGGCGGTGCTGGTGTTGCCGGTGTTGGGGCGGTGGCGGCATCTGGCTGGGGCGAGGAATGTAAGAGATGAGAGAGAGAGAGAGAGAGAGAGAGAGAGAGAGAGAGAGAGAGAGAGAGAGAGAGAGAGAGAGAGAGAGAGAGAGAGAGAGAGAGAGAGAGAGAGAGAGAGAGAGTGAGAGAGAGAGAGAGAGAGAGAGAGAGAGAGAGAGAGAGAGAGAGAGAGAGAGAGAGAGAGAGAGAGAGAGAGAGAGAGAGAGAGAGAGAGAGAGAGAGAGAGAGAGAGAGAGAGAGAGAGAGAGAGAGAGAGAGTATTATTAATGGAGAGAATTGTGAGAGTAAGTATTAGCCTTTAGAAGGGAGGAATAGACAATAATCTGTACAAAAACAGATCTTTACCAGCTGCGTGTGAATCATCAACAACACAGACGGCACACACACACACACACACACACACACACACACACACACACACACACACGACTCCGTGGCGCAACAGGTTAAAGCGCTGCGCTGCCAGCCTTCACAGCCTGACAGGGCGGCGGTTCGAACCCTCTTAGGCCGGATTCTTTCCGTTGACTAGGAGTGGTTACTGTCCCCCCTTGAGCAAGGGGGATGGGGTGTGTGGTGTGTGAGGTCCTGGTAATACCCATATATCGATGATAAAGAGCACTTGGTAAAATACACTTAAAATAACGTAAATTTGGATAAAATATATATACAAAATATACATTAAATAATTTAAATATGTATAAAAAATATATATACAAAATAAGCAGAATTATGTTAAATCGTATCAAAATAAATAAACAGAATATCAATAAAATAATGTAAATATGAAAGAAAATAAAGATGCAAAATACCCATATCATAACGCATATTTGTATAAAAATATATATACAAAAATACATATAAAATAATTAAATTTGTATTAAAATAAATATACAAAATGCACATACAATGAAGAAACTTTGTATTGAAATAGATATGCAAAATACACATAAATAATGTAAATTTGTATTATAATATATATACGAATACACATAAAATAGAGTAAATTTCTATGAAAATATATATTCAAAATACATATAACATTATGTAAATAAGTAAATATATATATATATATATATATATATATATATATATATATATATATATATATATATATATATATATATATATATATATATATATATATATATATATATATATATATATATATATATATATATATATATATATATATATATATATATATATATATATATATATATATATATATATATATATATATAAAATAATGAAAATTTGTATATTAATTTTAATACAAATTTAATTATTCTGTGCATTTTTGTATATGTAATTTTATAAAAATATGCTTTATTTTATGGGTATTTTGCATCTTTATTTTCAAACAAATTTACATTATTTTATTGATATCCGGTGTATTTATTTTAATACGATTTTACATTATTCTATGTATATTTTGTATATATATTTTATACAAATGTTCGTTATTTTATGTGAATTTGTTTTCATTTCATACAAATCTACATTATCTTATGTGTATTTTGTACATGTATTTAAATACAAATTTAACTAATTATATGTGTATTTTGTATATCTATTTTCATGGAAATTGAAATTAATTTTGTGTATTTTTGTATATATTTTTATACAAATTTTCTTAATTTTATGTGTATTTTGTATATTTATTTTCCTACAAATATACGTTCTTTTATCGGAATTTTGTTTATTTCTTTTGATACGAATTTACATTATTTTAGGTTTATTTGATATATATATTTTTATACTTATTTACATAATTTATATGTATTTTGAATATATATTTTCATAGAAATTTACTGTATTTTATGTGTATTCGTATTTATATTTTGATACAAATTTACATTATTTATGTGTATTTTGCATCTCTATTTCAATACAAATTTTCTTTACTGTATGTGCCTTTTATATATTTATTTTAATACAAATTTAATTATTTTATGTGTATTTGTTGATATATATTTTTAAACAAATATTCGTTATTTTATGGGTATTTTGCATCTTTATTTTCATACAAATTTACATTATTTTATTGATATTCTGTTTATTTATTTTGATACGATTTTACATTATTCTGTGTATTTTCTCTATATATTTTTATACATATATACATTATTTAATGTATATTTTGTATATATATTTTATGGAAATTTACGTTATTTTATGTGTATTTTTTATATATTTTCATACAAATTTACATTATTTTATGTGTATTTTGTATATGTATTTTAATCCAAATTTGCCTAATTTTATGTGTATTTTGCATATCTATTTTCAAACAAATTTAAATAATTTTGTTAATTTTTGTATATATTAATTATTATACAAATTTTTGTAATTTTATTTGTATTTTATATATATATATATATATATATATATATATATACATATATATATATATATATATATATATATATATATATATATATATATATATATATATATATATATATATATATATATATATATATATATATATATATATATATATATATATATATATATATATATATATATATATATATATATATATATATATATATATATATATATATATATATATATATATATATATATACATTCTTTTATTGGAATTTTGTTTTTTTATTTTGATACGAATTTACATTATTTTATGTTTATTTTGTATATATATTTTTCTACGTATTTACATTATTTTATGTGTATTTTGTATATTTATTTTCATAAAAATTGACGTTATTTTATTGTGTGTATTTGTATCTATTTAGATACAAATTTACATTATTTTATGTGTATTTTGCATATGTATTTCAATACAAATTTACCCTATAGTATGTGAATTTTGTATATTTATTTTAATACAAATTTAATTATTTTATGTGTATTTTTGTATATATTTTTTTTAAATATGAGCTATTTTATGTGTCTTTTGTATATCTATTTTCATCCAAATTTAATTATTTTTGTTATTTTTTTATATAGTTTTATACAATTTTACGCTATTTTATGTGTATTTTGTATATTTATATTTATACAAATACACATTCTTTTATTGGTATTTTGTTTATTTATTTTGATACGAATTTACATTATTTTATATGAATTTTGTATACATTTTCTTATACGTATTTACTTCATTTTATGTGTATTTTGTATATATATTTTTATAGAAATCTACGTTATTTTATGTGTATTCGTATATATATATTGAAACAAATTTACATTGTTTTATATGTATTTTGCATATCTATTTCAATACAAATTTACCTTATTGTGTGAGCATTTTGTATATTTATTGTAATACAAATTTAAATATTTGATGTGTATTTTGGTATATATATTTTTATGAAAAATGCGTTATTTTATGGGTATTTTGCATCTTTATTTTCTTACAAATCTACATAATTTTATTAATATTCTGTGTATTTATTTTGATACGACTTTACATTATTCTATTTGTGTTTTGAATATATTTTTTTTATACATACTTACATTATTTAATGAGTATTTTATATATATATTTTATACAAATTTACGTTAACCTAAGTGTATTTGTTTATATATTTTAATTCAAATTTACATTATTTTATGTGTGCTTTGTATATGTATTTCAATACAAATTTACCTAATTTTATATGTATTTTGTATATTTATTTTCATACAAATTTAAATTATTTTTGTGTATTTTTGTATATAGTTTTATACAAATTTACGTTATTTTATGTGTATCTTGTATATGTATTTTCATACAAATACACATTCTTTTATTGATATTTTTTTTTACATTATTTAATATGTATTTTGTATATATATATTTATACGTATTTACATCATTTCATGTGTATTTTGTATATATATTTCTATAGAAATCTACGTTATTTTATGTGTATTCGTATATATATTTTGAATTTTGATTTTGATTTTGTATATATATTTCATTACAAATTTGCCTAATTTTATGTTTATTTTTTTGTCTATTTTCATTCAAATTCAAATTATTTTATGTGTATATATTTATTTGTATTTACGTTATTTTATGTGTATTTTCTATATATATTTTCATTCAAAATTACATTATTTTATCGGTATTTTCTTCATTTTTTTTATACGAATTTAGATTATTTCATGTGTATTTTCTATACATATTTTTAAACGCATTTACATTATTTAATGTGTGTTTTGTATATATATTTTTTATACAATTTTTCTTCATTTTGTGTACATTTGTGTTGTTGTGTTATTTTAAGTGTATTTTGTACTTTTTTTATTGTAAATTTGCCTTATTTGATGTGTTTTTTGTTTATTTATTTATATACAAATTTAAAGTACTTGATGTGTGTTTTTGTACATATATTTTTATAGAAATTTGCGTTATTTTATGTGTATTTTATATATATTTTTTCATACAAATTTACATTTTTTTATTATTATTTTGTTTATGTATTTTGATTCGAATTTACATTATTATATATGTATTTTGTATATATTTTGTATACGTATTTTCATAATTTAATGTGTATTTTGTTTATATATTTTAAAACAAATTTACATTATTTTATGCGTATTTGTTTAATTATTTTGATACAAATGTACATTATTTTATGTATTTTTTATATATATTTAAATACAAATTTAGTCTATTTTATATATATTTTGTATATCTATTTTCATACAAATTTAAATTACTTTTGTGTATTTTTGTATAGAGTTTTATACAAATTTACGTTATTTTATGTGTATTTTGTATATTTATTTTCATTCAAATTCACATTCTTCTATTGGTATTTTGTTTATTTATTTTGGTACGAATTTATATTATTTTATGTGTATTTTGTATATATATTTTTATACGTATTTACATCATTTTATGTGTATTTTTTATATATATTTTTCTAGAAATTTACGTTTTTTATGTTTATTCGTATATATATCTAGCAACAAATTTATATTGTTTGATGTGTGTTTTGCATATCTATTACAATACAAATTTACCATATTGTATGTGTATTTTGTATATTTATTTTAATACAAATTTAATTATTTGATGTGTTTTTTTGTATACATATTTTTTTTTTTAAATATGCTTTTTTTATGATTATTTGCATCTTTATTTTCTTACAATTTTACATTATTTTATTGATATTCTGTGTATTTATTTTGATACGATTTAACATTGTTCTATGTGTGTTTTGTATATAATTTATTTTACATATTTATATTATTTAATGTGCATTTTCTATATATATTTTATACTTATATACGTTACTTTAAGTCTATTTTTTATATATTTTCATACAAATTTATATTATTTTATGTGTTTTTTATATGTATTTGAATACAAATTTATCTGATTTTATATGTATTTTGTATCTGTATTTTCATACAAATTGAAATTATTTTTGTGTATTTTTGTATGTATTTTTATACAAATGTTAGTTATTTTATATATTATTTTGTATATTTATTTTCCTACATATATACATTCTTTTATTGAAATTTAGTTTATTGAATTTGATACGAATTTACATTATTTTAGGTGTATTTTGTATATATATTTTTATTCGTATTTACATCATTTTATGTGTATTTTTTTATATATATTTTCATAGAAATTTACGCAATTTATTGTGCGTTCGTATACATATTTTAATACAAATTTACATTATTTGATGTGTATTTTGCATATCTATTTTAATACAAATTTATCTTATTGTATGTTCATTTTGAATATGTATTTTAATACAAATTTAATTATTTTATGTGTATTTTTGTATATATATTTTTATACAAATATGCGTTATGTTATGGGTATTTTGCATCTTTATTTTCATAGAAATTTATATTATTTTATTGATATTCTGTTCATTTATTTTGATACGATTTTACATTATTCTATGCGCATTTTGTATATATATTTTTATACACTTTTCCATTATTTAATATGTATTTTGTATATATATTTTATTCAAATTTACGTTATTTTTTGTGTATTTGTTGATATATTTTGACACAAATTTACAATATTTTATGTGTATTTTGTATATCTCTTTTCATATAAATTCAAATTATTTCTGGATATTTTTGTATATATTTTAATACAAATTTTACTTATGTGTATTTTGTAAATTTATTTTCATTCAAATATATATTATTTTATTGGTATTTTGTTGATTTATTTTGATACGAATTTACATTATTTTATATGTACTTTGTATATATATTTTTTTACGCATATACATTATTTAATGTTTATTTTGAAAATATATTTTTATACAAATTCATGTTATTTTATGGGTATTTGTATATATATTTTCATACAAATTTACATTATTTTTATGTGTATTTTGTACATATATTTCATTACAAATTTAAATTATTTTATGTTTATTTTGAATATTAATTTCATTCAATTTTAAATTATTTTATGTGTATATTTGTATTTGTATTTAGGTTATTTTATATGTATTTTCTATATATATTTTCATCCAGAAATACATTATTTTATTGGTATTTTGTTAATTTAATTCGATACGAATTTAGATTAATTGATAGGTATTTTGTATACATATTATATACGCATTTACATTATTTAATGTGTGTTTTGTATATATATTTTTATGCAAATTTACTTTATTTGATGTGCATTTTTGTACATATATTTTTAAAGAAATCTGCGTTATTTTATGTGTATTTTGTATATGTTTTCTCATACAAAATTACATTATTTCATTGGTATTTTGTTTATTTCTTTTGATACGAATTATATTATTATATGTGTATTTTGTACATATTTTTTATACGTATTTACATTATTTAATGAGTATTTTGTTTATATATTTTTATAAAAATTTACGTTATTATATGTGTATTTGTATAAATATTTTGATACAAATTTACATTATTTTATGTATTTTGTATATATATTTCAATTAAAATTTAGCTTATTTTATGTGTTTTTTGTATATCTATTTTCATATGTACAAAATACACATGAAATTATGTAAATACGTATAAAAACATATACACAAAATACACATTAAATAATGTAAATTCGTGTCAAAATAAATAAACAAAATATCAATAAAAGAATGTGTATTTGTATGAAAATACATATACAAAATACACATAAAATAACTTAAATTTGTATAAAACTACATACAAAAATACACAAAAATAATTTAAATTTATATGAAAATAAATATACAAAATACACATAAAATTAGATAAATTTGTATTGAAATACATATACAAAATACACATAAAATAATGTAAATTTGAATGAAAATATATAAACAAATACACTTAAATTAACGTAAATTTGTATAAAATATATATACAAAATACTAATTAAATAATGTAAATATGTATAAAAAATATACACCCAAAACACAAATAGAATACTGTAAAATCGTATCAAAATAAACACACAGATTATTAATAAAATATTGTAAATTTGTATATAAAAAATACACATAGAATAATGTTAAATCGTATCAAATTAAATAAATAGAATTTCAATAAAATAATGTAAATTTCTATGAAAATAAAGATGCAAAATACCCATATAATAACGCACATTTGTATAAAAATATATATACAAAAATACATATAAAATAATTAAATTTGTATTAAAATAAATATACAAAATGCACATACAATAAAGTAAATTTGTATTGAAATAGATATCCAAAATACACTTCAATAATGTAAATTTGTATCAAAATATATATACGAATACTCATAAAATAGAGTAAAATTCTATGAAAATATCCATACAAAATACATATAAAATGATGTAAATAAGTATAAAAATATAAATTTCAAATATACCTCAAATAATGTAAATTCGTATCAAAATAAATAAACAAAATTCCGAAAAAAGCGTATATTTGTAGGAAAATAAATATACAAAATACACATAAACTAACAAAAATTTATATAAAAATATATACAAAAATACCATGTAAATTTGTTTCAAAATATATATAAATTTATATATATATATATATATATATATATATATATATATATATATATATATATATATATATATATATATATATATATATATATATATATATATATATATATATATATATATATATATATATATATATATATATATATATATATATATATATATATATATATATATATATATATATATATATATATATATATATATATATATATATATATATATATATATATTTATATATATATATATATATATATATATATATATATATATATATATATACACACAAAATATACAATAAATAAATAAATAAATAATAATAAATATTGAAAATTCGTATCAAAATAAATAAACAAAATATCAATAAAAGAATGTGTATTTGTATGAAAATAGGTATACAATATACACATAAAATAATCTAAATTTGAATAGAACTATATACAAAAATAAACAAAAATAATTTAAATTTGTACGAAAATAAATATACAAGATACACATAAAATTAGGTAAATTTGTATTGAAATACATATACAAAATACACATAAAATAATTATTAAATTTGAATGAAAATATATAAACAAATACACCTAAAATAACGTAAATTTGTATAAAATATATATCCAAAATTCACTTTAAATATTGTAAATATGTATACCAAAATATATACAAAACACATGGTATCAAAATAAATACACAGAATATAAATAAAATAATGTAAATTTGTATGAAAATTAAGATGCAAAATACCCATAAAATAGCGCATTTTTTATAAAAATATATATTCCAAAATACATATAAAAATTTAAAATTTGTATTAACATAAATATACAAAATTCACATACAATAAGGTAAATTTATATTGAAATAGATATGTAAAATACATATAAAACAATGTAAATTTGTTTCAAAATATAAATACGAATACACATAAAATAGCGTAGATTTCTATAGAAATATATATACAAAATACACATAAAATGAAGTAAATACGTTTAAAAAATGTATACAAAATACACATAAAATAATGTAAATTCGTATCATTTTATCATTTTATGGGTATTTTGCTTATTTATTTTCATACAAATTTACATTATTTTATTAATATTCTGTGTATTTATTTTGATACGATTTTACATTATTCTATTTGTGTTTTGTGTATATTTTTTTATTATACATATTTTCATTACTTAATGTGTATTTTGTATATATTTTTCATACAAATTTACGTTACTTTAAGTGTATGTGTTTATGTATTTTCATTCAAATTTACATTATTTTATGTGTATTTTGTAAATGTATTTCAATACATTTACCTAATACCTAATTTTATGTGTATTTTGTATATTTATTTTCAAACAAATTTAAAATATTTTTGTGTATTTTTGTATATAGTTTTATACAAATTTAGGTTATTTTATGTGTATATTATATATCTATTTTCATACAAATACACATTCTTTTATTGCTATTTTGTTTATTTATTTTGACGCGAATTTACATTATTTAATGTGTATTTTGTATATATATTTTTATACGTATTTACATCATTTCAAATGTATTTTGTATATATATTTTTATAGAAATCTAAGTTATTTTATGTGTATTCGTATATAGATTTAGAAACAAATTTAAACTTTTATGTGTATGTTGCATATTTTTTCAATACAAATTTACCTTATTGTATATGAATTTTGTATAATAATTTTAATACAAATTTAATTATTCTATGTGTATTTTTGTATATGTATTTTTATAAAAATATGCTTTATTTTATGGGTATTTTTGCATCTTTATTTTCATACAAATTTACATTATTTTATTGATATTCTGCTCATTCATTTTGATACGATTTGACATTATTCTATGCGTATTTTGTATATATTTTTCATACATATTTACGTTATTTTATGTGCATTTGTTTATATATTTTGACACAAATTTACAATATTTTATTGGTATTTTATATATATATTTCAAAAGAAATTTACCTAGTTTTATGTGTATTTTGTATATCTCTTTTTATACAAACTCAAATTATTTCTCTGTATTTTTGTGTGTATTTTAATACAAATTTTAATTATGTTATGTGTTTTTTGTAAATTTATTTTCATTCAAATATATATTATTTTATTGGTATTTTGTTGATTTATATTGATACGAATTTACATTATTTTATATGTACTTTGTATATATATTTTTATACGCATTTACATTATTTAATATTTATTTTATATATATTTTTATACAAGTTCATGGTATTTTATGTGTATTTGTATATATATTTTCATATAAATTTTCATTATTTTATGTGTATTTTGTACATATATTTCATTACAAATTTACCTTATTTTATGTTTATTTAGTATGTGTATTTTGTATCTTTATATTTATACAAATACACATTCTTTTATTGGTATTTTGTTAATTTATTTTGATTCGATTTTACATTATTTGATGTGTATTTTGTATATATATTTCAATTCAAATTTAGCTTATTTTATATGTATTTTGTATATCTATTTTCATAGAAATGTAATTACTTTTGTGTATTTTTTTAATATAATTCTATGCAAATTTACGTTATTTTATGAGTATTTCGTATATTTATATTTATACAAATACACATTCTTTTATTGGTATTTTGTTTATTTATTTTGATTCGAATTTACATTATTTTATGTATATTTTGTATAATTTTTTTTATACGTATTTACTTAATTTTATGTGTATTTTGTATATATATTTTTATAGAAATCTACGTTATTTTATGTGTTTTCGAATATATATTTTGAAACAAATTTACATTGTTTTATATGTATTTTTGAATATATCTTTCAATACAAATTTACCTTACTGTATGTGCATTTTGTATATTTATTTCAATACAAATTTAAATATTTTATGTGTATTTTGGTATATATATTTTTATAAAAAAATGCGCTATTTTATGGGAATTTTACATCTTTATTTTCATACAAATTTACATTATTTTATTGATATTCTGTGTATTTATTTTGATACGATTTTACATTATTCTATTTGTTTTTTGTATATATTTTTTTATACACATTTACATTATCTAATGTGTATCTTGCATATATATTTTATACAAATTTATGTTATTTTAAGTGTATTTGTTTATATATTTTCATTCAAATTTACATTATTTTAAGTGTATTTTGTATATGTATTTCAATACAAATTTACCTAGTTTTATGTGTATTTTGTATATTTCTTTTCATACAAATTTAAATTATTTTTGTTTGTTTTTGTATACAGTTTTATACAAGTTTAGGTTATTTTATGTACGCATTTACATTATTTAATGTGTGTTTTGTATACATATTTTTATGCAAATTGACTTTATTTTACTTGCATTTTTGTACATATATTTTTATAGAAATTTGCGTTGTTTTATGTGTATTTTTATATGTTTTCTCATACAAATTTACATTATATAATTGCTATTTTGTTTATTTATTTTGATACGAATTACATGATTATATATGTATTTTGTATATATTTTTTATACTAATTTAAGCTACTTAATTTTGTTTATATATTTTTAAACAAATCTACGTTATTATATTTATTTGTATAAATATTTTGATACAAATTTACATTATTTTATGTATTTTGGATATACATTTCAACTCAAATTTAGCTTATTTTATCTGTATTTTTTATATCTATTTACATACAAATTTAATTACTTCCGTGTATTTTTGTATATAGTTTTATACAAATTTACGTTATTTTATGTGTATTTTGTATATTTATATTGATACAAATACACATTCTTTTATTGGTATTTTGTTTATTTATTTTGATACGATTTTACATTATTTTATGAGTATTTTGTATACATTTTTTTATACGTGTTTACTTCATTTTATGTGTATTTTGTATATATTTTTATAGAAATCTACGTTATTTTATGAATATTCGTATATATATTTTGAAACAAATTTACATTGTTTTATATGTATTTTGCATATCTATTTCAATACAAATTTAGCTTATTGTATGTGCGTTTTTTATATTTATTTTAATACAAATTTTAAAATTTTATGTGTATATTTGTATGTATATTTTTATAAAAAATGCGTTATTTTATTGGTATTTTGCATGTTTATTTTCATACAAATTTACATTATTTTATTAATATTCTGTGTATTTATTTTGATATGATTTTACATTAATCTATTTGTGTTTTGTATATATTTTTTTTATACATATTTACATTATTGAATGTGTATTTTATATATATATTTTTTATCCAAATTTACGTTATTTTAAGTGAATATGTTTATATATTTTCATTCAAATTGACATTATTTTATGAGTATTTTGTATATGTATTTCAATACAAATTTACCTAATTTTATGTGTATTTTGTATATTTATTTTTATACAAATTTAAATTATTTTTGTGTATTTTTGTATATAGTTTTATACAAATTTAGGTTATTTTATGTGTATTTTGTATATCTATTTTCATACAAATACACATTCTTTTATTGATATTTTGTTTATTTATTTTGACGCATTATTTAATGTGTATTTTGCATATATATTTTTATACGTATTTACATCATTTCATGTGTATTTTGTATATATATATATATATATATATATATATATATATATATATATATATATATATATATATATATATATATATATATATATATATATATATATATATATATATATATATATATATATATATATATATATATATATATATATATATATATATATATATATATATATATATATATATATATATATATATATATATATATATATATATATATATATAGTTATTTTATGTGTATTCGTATATAGATTTTGAAACAAATTAACACTTTTATGTGTATGTTGCATAATTTTTCAATACAAATTTACCTTACTGTATATGCATTCTGTATATTAAATTTAATGCAAATTTAATTATTCTATGTATATTTTTGTATATGTATTTTTATAAAAATATGCTTTATTTTATGGGTATTTTGCATCTTTATTTTCATACAAATTTACATTATTTTATTGATATTCTGCTCATTCATTTTGATACGATTTGACATTATTTTATGTATATTTTGAATATATTTTTCATACATATTTACGTTATTTTATGTGTATTTGTTTATATATTTTGACACAAATTTACAATATTTTATGGATATTTTGTATATATATTTCAAAAGAAATTTACCTAGTTTTATTTGTATTTTGTATATCTATTTGCATACAAACTCAAAATATTTCTCTGTATTTTTGTATATATTTTAATACAAATTTTAGTTATGTTATGTGTATTTTGTAGATTTATTTTCATTCAAATATATATCATTTTATTGGTATTTTGTTGATTTATATTGATACGAATTTACATTATTTTATATGTACTTTGTATATATTTTTTTTTACGCATTTACATATATTTTTAAACAAATTCATGGTATTTTATGTGTATTTGTATATATATTTCTATATAAATTTTAATTATTTTATGTGTATTTTATACATATATTTCATTGCAAATTTACCTTATTTTATGTTTATTTTGTATGTGTATTTTGTATATTTATATTTATACAAATACACATTCTTTTATTGGTACTTTGTTAATTTATTTTGATTCGAATTTACATTATTTTATGTGTATTTAGTATACATTTTTTTATACGTATTTACTTAATTTTATGTGTATTTTGTATATATATTTTTATAGAAAACTACGTTATTTTATGTGTATTCGTATATATATTTTGAAACAAATTTACATTGTTTTATATCTATTTTTGCATAGCTCTTTCAATACAAATTTACCTTATTGTATGTGTATTTTGTATATTTATTTCAATACAAATTTAAATATTTTATGTGTATTTTGGTATATATATTTTTATAAGAAATGCGCTATTTTATGGGAATTTTGCATCTTTATTTTCATACAAATTTACATTATTTTATGTGTATTTTGTATATATTTTTATAGAAATCTACGTTATTTTATGTGTATTCGAATAGATATTTTGAAACAAATTTACATTGTTTTTGATATGTATTTTGCATTTATATTTCAATACAAATTTATCTTATTTTATGTGCATTTTTTATATTTATTTTAATACATCTTTTAATATTTGATGTGTATTTTGGTATATATATTTTCATAAAAAATGCGTTATTTTATGGGTATTTTGCATCTTTATTTTCATAGAAATTTACATTATTTTATTAATATTCTGTGTATTTATTTTGATACGATTTACATTATTCTATTTGTGTTTTGTATATATTTTTTTTTACACATTTACATTATTTAATGCGTATTTTGTATATATATTTGATACAAATTTACGTTATTTTAGGTGTATATGTCTATATATTTTCATTCAAGTTTACATTATTTTATGTGTATTTTGTATATGTGTTTCAGTACAAATTTACCTAATTTTATGTGTATTTTGTATATTTATTTTCATACAAATTTAAATTATTTTTGTATATTTTTGTATATAGTTTTATACAAATTTAAGTTATTTTATGTGTATTTTGTTTATCTGTTTTCATACAAATATACATTCTTTTATTGCTATTTTATTTATTTATTTTGACGCGAATTTACATTATTTAATGTGTATTTTGTATATATATTTTTATACGTATTTATATAATTTCATGTGTATTTTGCATATATATTTCTATAGAAATCTACGTTATTATTTCGTATATAGATTTTGAAACAAATTTACACTTTTATGTGTATTTTGCATATTTTTTCAATACAAATTTACCTTATTGTATATGCATTTTGTATATTAGTTTTAATACAAAATTAATTAATTCGATGTGTATTTTTGCATAAGTATTTTTATAAAAATATGCTTTATTTTATGGGTATTTTGCATCTTTATTTTCATACAAATTTACATTATTTTATTGATATTCTGCTCATTCATTTTGATACGACTTGACATTATTCTATGTGTATTTTGTATATATTTTTCATACAAATTTACGTTATTTTATGTGTATTTGTTTATATATTTTGACACAAATTTACAATATTTTATGGGTATTTTGTATATATATTTCAAAAGAAATTTACCTAGTTTTATGTGTATTTTGTATATCTATTTTCATACAAACTCAAATTATTTCTATGTATTTTTGTATATATTTTGATACAAATTTTAGTTGTGTTATGTGTATTTTGTAGATTTATTTTCATTCAAATATATATTATTTTATTGGTGTTTTGTTGATTTATATTGATACGAATTTACATTATTTTATATGTACTTTGTATATATATTTTTATACGCATTTACATTATTTAATATTTATTTTGAATATATATTTTTATACAAATTCATGGTATTTTATGTGTATTTGTATATATATTTTCATATAAATTTACATTAATTTATGTGTATTTTGTATATATTTTTCATTACAAATTTACCTTATTTTATGTTTATTTTGTATGTGTATTTTGTATATTTATATCTATACAAATACACATTCTTTTATTGGTATTTTGTTTATTTATTTTTATTCGAATTTACATTATTTTATGTGTATTTTATATATATATTTTTTATACATATTTACATTATTTAATGTGTATTTTGTATATATATTTGATACAAATTTACGTTATTTTAGGTGTATATGTTTATATATTTTCATTCAAGTTTACATTATTTTATGTGTATTTTGTATATGTATTTCATTACAAATTTACCTAATTTTATGTGTATTTTGTATATTTATTTTCATACAAATTTAAATAATTTTTGTGTATTTTTGTATATAGTTTTATACAAATTTAGGTTATTTTATGTGTATTTTGTATATCTATTTTCATACAAATACACATTCTTTTATTGATATTTTGTTTATTTGTTTTGACACGAATTTACATTATTTAATGTGTATTTTGTATATATATTTTTATATTTATTTACGTCTTTTCATGTGTATTTTGTATATATATTTCTATAGAAATCAACGTTATTTTATCTGTATTCGTATATATATTTTGTAACAAACTTACATTGTTTTATGTGTATTTTGCATATTTTTTCAATACAAATTTACCTTATTGTATGTGCATTTTGTATATTAATTTTAATACAAATTCAATTATTCTATGTGTACTTTTGTATATGTATTTTTAAAAAAATATGCTGTATTTTATGGGTATTTTGCATCTTTATTTTCATACAAATTTACATTATTCTATGTGTATTTTGTGTATATTTTTAAAAAGCGTACGTTATTTTATGTGTATTTGTTTTTATTTCATACAAATTTATATTATTTTATATGTATTTTGCACATGTATTTAAATACAAATTTAACTAATTATATAAGTATTTTGTAGATCTATTTTTGTATATATTTTCATACAAATTTTCGTTATTTTATGTGTATTTTGTATATTTATTTTCCAACATATATACGTTCTTTTATCTGAATTTTGTTTATTGAATTTGATACGAATTTACCTTATTTTAGGTGTATTTTGTATATATATATATTTTTGTATAAATATAAATATACAAAATACACATTAAATAACGTAAATTTGTATAAAACTATACACAAAAATACACAATAGTAATTAAATTTGTATAAAAATAGATATACAAAATACACATAAAATAAGCTAAATTTGAATTGAAATATATATACAAAGTGCATAAAATAATGTAAATTTGTATCAAAATATTTGTAAAAATACACATATAATAAAGTGAATTTGTATAAAAAATATATAAACAAAATACTCATTAAATAATGTAAATACGTATAAAAAATTTGTACAAAATACACATATAATAATGTAATTCGTATCAAAATAAATAAACAAAATACCAATAAAATAATGTAAATTTGTATGAGATAACATATGCAAAACACACATATAATAACAAATTTAAATTATTTTTTGTGTATTTTGGCATATAGTTTTATACAAATTTAGGTTATTTTATGTGTATTTTGTTTATCTATTTTCATACAAATACATATTCTTTTATTGATATTATATTTATTTATTTTGACACGAATTTACATTATTTAATGTGTATTTTGTATATATATTTTTATACGTATTGACATCATCTCAAGTGTATTTTGTATATATATTTCTATAGAAATATACGTTATTTTATGTGTATTCGTATATATATTTTGAAACAAATTTACATTGTTTTATGTGTATTTTGCATATTTTTTCAAAACAAATTTACCTTATTGTATGAGCATTTTGTATATTATTTTTAATACAAATTTAATTATTGAATATGTATTTTTGTATATGTATTTTTATAAAAAATATGCTTTATTTTATGGGTATTTTGATTCTTTATTTTCATACAAATTTACATTATTTTATTGATATTCTGTGTATTTATTTTGATACGATTTTACATTATTCTATGTGTATTTTGTATATATATTTTATACAAATGTACGTTATTTTATGTGTATTTGTTTTCATTTCATACAAATTTACATTATTTTATGTGTATTTTGTACATGTATTTGAAGACAAATTTAACTAATTATATGTGTATTTTGTATATCTATTTTTATACAAATTGAAATTATTTTTGTGTTTTTTTTTGGATATATTATTATACATATTCTCGTTATTTTATGTGTATTTTGTATATTTATTTTCCTACAAATATACTTTCTTTTATCGGAATTTTGTTTATTTATTTTGATACGAATTTACATTATTTTAGGTGTATTTGGTATATATATTTTTACACTATTTACATAAATTTATATGTATTTTGTATGTATATTTCCATAGAAATTTACTCTATTTTATGTGTATTCGTATATATATTTTGATACAAATTTATATTATTGATGTGTATTTTGCATATCTATTTCAATACAAATTTACTTTATTGTATGTGCATTCTGTATATTTATTTCAATACAAATTTAATTATTTCATGTGTATTTTTGTATATATATTTTTATGCAAATATGCGTTATTATATGGGTATTTTGCATCTTTATTTTCATACAAATTTACATTATTTTATTGATATTCTGTTTATTTATTTTGATACGATTTAATATTATTCTATGTGTATTTTGTATATATTTTTATACATATTTACATTATTTAATGTATATTTTGTATATATATTTTATCAAAATTTACGTTATTTTATGTGTATTTGTTTATATATTTTCATACAAATTTACATTATTTTATGTGTATTTTCTATATGTATTTCAATACAAATTTGCCTAGTTTTATGTGTATTTTGCAAATCTATTTTCAAACAAATTTAAATTATTTTTGTAAAGTTTTGTATATATTTTTATACAAATTTTAGTTATTTTATTTGTATTTTGTATATTTATTATCCTACAAATATACATTCCTTTATTGGAATTTCGTTTATGTATTTTGATACGAGTTTACATTATTTTATGTGTATTTTGTATATATATTTTTCTACGTATTTACATTATTTTATGTGTATTTTGTACATATATTTTTATAAAAATTTACTTTATTGTGTGTATTCGTATTTATTTTGATACAAATTTTATATAAATTCATGTTATTTAATGTGTATTTGTATATATATTTTCATACTTATTTATATTATTTTATGTGTATTTTTACATAGTTTTCATTACAAATTTACCTTATTTTATGATTATTTTGTATATTTATTTCATTCAATCTTAAATTATTTTATGTGTATATTTGCATTTGTATTTAGGTAATTTTATATGTATTTTCTATATATATTTTCATCCAAAATTATATTATTTTATAGGTATTTTCTTAATTTAATTCGATACGAATTTAGATTTTTTCATAGGTATTTTGTATACATATTTTTATACTCATTTACATTATCTAATGTGTGTTTTGTGTAAATATTTTTTATGCAAATTTACTTCATTTTATGTGCATTTTTGTACATATATTTTTATAGAAATTTGCGTTATTTTATGAGTATTTTGTATATGTTTGTATATCTTTTGTTTTACTTTAGGAGCAGCGAGTAGCGGTCTTTTTTTTTTATTACTGTTTTCTTTTTTTGTGTGCCCTTAAGCTGCCTTCTTTGTTGTAAAAAAAAAAAATGTTTTCTCATACAAATTTACATTATTTTATTGGTATTTTATTCATTTATTTTGATACGAATTACATGATTATATGTGTATTTTGTACATATTTTTTTATACGTATTTACATTATTTAATGTGTATTTTGTTTATATATTTTAATACAAATTTACGTTATTATATGTGTATTTGTATAAATATTTTAATACAAATTTACATTGTTTTATGTATTTTGTATATATATTTCAATTCAAATTTAGCTTATTTTATGTGTATTTTGTATATCTATTTTCACACAAATTTAATTACTTTTGTGTATTTTTGCATATAGTTTTATATAAATTTACGTTATTTTATGTGTATTTTGTATATTTATATTTATACAAATACACATTCTTTTATTAGTATTTTGTTTATTTATTTTTACGCGTTTACATTATTTTATGTGTATTTTGTATACCTTTTTTAATACGTATTTACTTCATTTTATGTGTCTTTTGTATATATATTTTCATAGAAATCTACTTTATTTTATGTGTATTCGTATATATATTTTGAAACAAATTTACATTGTTTTATATGTATTTTGCATTTCTATTTCAATACAAATTTACTTTATTGTATGTGCATTTTGTATATTTATTTTAATACAAATTCAAATATTTTATGTGTGTCTTGGTATATATATTTTTATGAAAAATGCGTTATTTTAAGGGTATTATGCATCTTAATTTTCATACAAATTTCCATTATTTTATTAATATTCAGTGTATTTATTTTGATACGATTTTACATTATTCTATTTGTGTTTTGTATATATTTTTTTATACATCTTTACATTATTTAATGTGTATTTTGTAAATATATTTTATACAAATTTACGTTATTTTAAGTGTATTTGTTTATATATTTTCATTCAAATTTACATTATTTTATGTGTATTTTGTAAATGTATTTCAATACAAATTTACCTAACTTTATGTGTATTTTGTATATTTATTTTCATACAAATTTAAAATATTTTTTTGTATTTTTGTATCTAGTTTTATACAAATTTAGGTGATTTTATTTGTATATTGTATATCTATTTTCATACAAATACACATTCTTTTATTGATATTTTGTTTATTTATATATATATATATATATATATATATATATATATATATATATATATATATATATATATATATATATATATATATATATATATATATATATATATATATATATATATATATATATATATATATATATATATATATATATATATATATATATATATTTATACGTGTTTACATCATTTGATGTGTATTTTGTATATATATTTCTATAGAAATCTACGTTGATTTATGAGTATTCGTATATAGATTTTGAAACAAATTTACACTGTTTTATGTGTATTTTGCATATTTTTTCAATACAAATTTACCTTATTGTATATGCATTTTATAAATTAATTTTAATACAAATTTAATTATTCTATGTGTATTTTTGTATATGTATTTTTTAAAAAATATGCTTTATTTTATGGGTATTTTGCATCTTTATGTTCATACAAATTTACATTATTTTATTGATATTCTCTGTATTGATTTTGATACGATTTTACATTATTCTATGTGTATTTTGTATATATATTTTATACAAATGTACGTTACTTTGTGTGTTTGTTTTCATTTCATACAAATTTACATTATTTTATGTGTATTTTGTACATGTATTTAAATACAAATTTAACTAATTATATGTATATTTTGTATATCAATCTTCATACAAATTGAAATTATTTTTGTGTATTTTTGTATATATTTTGATATAAATTTTCGTTATTTTATGTATATTTTGTATATTTATTTTCCTATAAATATATGATCTTTTATCAGAATTTTGTTTATTTATTTTGACACGAATTTACATTATTTGAGGTATATTTGGCATATTTATATATATATATATATATATATATATATATATATATATATATATATTTATACTTATTTACATCATTTTATATGTATTTTGTATGAATATTTTCATAGAAATTTACTCTATTTTATGAGTATTCGTATATATATTTTGATACAAATTTACATTATTGATGTGAATTTTCCATATCTATTTCAATACAAATTTACTTTATTGTATGTGCATTTTGTATATTTTTTTTAATACAAATTTAACTATTTTATATGTATTTTTGTATATATTTTTTTATACAAATATGCGTTATTATAAGAGTATTTTGCATCTTTATTTTCATACAAATTTACATTATTTTATTGATATTCTGTTTATTTATTTTGATACGATTTAACATTATTCTATGTGTATTTTGTATATATATGTTTATACATATTTACATCATTTAATGTATATTTTGTATATATATTTTATCAAATTTACGTTATTTTATGTGTATATGTTTATATTTTTTCATACAAATTTACATTGTTTTATGTGTGTTTTGTATATGTATTTCAATACAAATTTGCCTAATTTTATGTGTGTTTTGCATATCTATTTTCAAACAAATTTAAATTATTTTTTGTGTATTTTTGTATATATTTTTATACAAATTTTAGTTATTTTATTTGTAATTTGTATATATATTTTCCTACAAATATACATTCTTTTATTGGAATTTTGTTGATTTATTTTGATACGAATTTACATTACCTTATGTGTATTTTGTATATATATTTTTCTACGTATTTATATTATTTTATATATATTTTGTATATATATTTTCATAAAAATTTACGTTATTTTTTTGTGTATATTCGTATATAATTTGATACAAATTTTATACAAATTCATGTTATTTTATGTGTATTTGAATATATATTTTCATATAAATTTACATTATTTTATGTGTATTTTTACAAATATTTCATTACAAGTTTACTTTATTTTATGCTTATTTTATATATTCATTTCATGCAATTTTAAATTATTTTATGTGTATATTTGTATTAGTATTTAGGTTATTTTATGTGTATTTTTTATATATATTTTCATCCAAAATTACATTATTTTATTGGTATTTTGTTAATTTAACTCGATACGAATTTAGATTATTTCAAAGGTATATTGTATACATGTTTTTATACGTATTTACATTATTTAATGTGAGTTTTGTATATATATTTTTATGCAAATTTACTTTATTTTATGTGCATTTTTATATTTTTATATTTATATTTTATATTTATTTTATATGAACTGTGTATGTTTTCTCATTCAAATTTACATTATATTATTGGTATTTTGTTTATTTAATTTGATACGAATTACATGATTATATGTGTATTTTGTACATATTTTTTTATACGCATTTACATTATTTAATGTGTATTTTGTTTATGTGTTTTTATAAAAATTTACGTTCTTATATGTGTATTTGTATAAATATTTTGATACAAATTTACATTATTTGACGTAAATTTGATGTAAATATTTCAATTCAAATTTAGCTAATTTTATGTGTATTTTGTATATCTATTTTGATACAAATTTAACTACTTTTGTGTATTTTTGTTTATAGTTTTATATAAATTTACGTTATTTATGTGTATTTTGTATATTTATATTTATACAAACACACATTCTTTATTGGTATTTTGTTTATTTATTTTGATACGAATTTACATTATTTTATGTGTATTTTGTGTCCATTTTTTTATACGTATTTACTTCATTTTAAGTGTATTTTGTATATATATTTTTCTAGAAATCTACGTTTTTTTATGTGTATTCGTATTTATATTTTGAAACAAATTTACATTGTTTTATAAGTATTTTGCATATCTATTTCAATATAAATTTACCTTATTATAAAAAATATATGCAATATACACATTAAATAATGTAAATATATATACAAAAAACAAATAGAATAATGTAAAATCGTATCAAAATAAATACACCGAATATTAATAAAATAATGTAAATTTGTATAAAAATAAAGATGCAAAATTCCCCTAAAATAGCGCATTTCTTATAAAAATATATATAACAAAATACAAATAAAATATTTAAATTTGTATTGAAATAAATATACAAAATGCACATACAATAAAGTAAATTTATATTGAAAGAGATATGCAAAAATACATATAAAACCATGTAAATTTGTTTCAAAATATATATACGAATACACATAAAATAACGTAGATTTCTATAAAAATATATATACAAAATACACATAAAATAATGTAAATTCTAATCAAAGTAAATAAACAAAGTACCAATAAAAGAATGTGTATTTGTATAAATATAAATATAAAAAATACACATACAAAATAAACATAAAATAAGGTAAATTTGTAATGAAATATATGTACAAAATACACATAAAATAATGTAAATTTATATGAAAATATATATACAAATACACATAAAATATAATGAATTTGTATAAAAATATATATTCAAAATAAGTATTAAATAATGTTAATGCGTATAAAAATATATATACAAAGTACATATAAAATGATGTAAATTCGTATCAATATAAATCAACAAAATACCAATAAAATAATATATATTTGAATGAAAAAAAAATTACAAAATACACATCACATAACTAAAATTTGTATTACAATATATTCAAAAATACATAAAAATAATTTGAGATTGTATGAAAATAGATATACAAAATACACATAAAACTAGGTAAATTTCTTTTGAAATATATATACAAAATACCCATAAAATATTATAAATTTGTGTCAAAATATATAAACAAATACACATAAAATAACGTAAATTTGTATGAAAAATATATACAAAATACATATAGAATAATGTCAAATCGTATCAAAATGAATGAGCAGAATATCAATAAAGTAATGTAAATTTGTATGAAAATAAAGATGCAAAATACCAATAAAATAACGCATTTTTTTAAAAAAATGTATATACGAAAATACACATAAAATATTAAAATGTGTATTAAAATAAATATAAAAAATGCACATACAATAATGTAAATTTGTATTGAAATAGATATACAAAATACTTATAAAACAATGTAAATTTGTTTCAAAATATATATACGAATACACATAAAATAACGTAGATTTCTATAAAAATATATACAAAATACACATAAAATGAAGTAAATACGTATAAAAAAATGTATACAAAATACACATAAAATAATGTAAAATCGTATTAAAATAAATCAACAAAATACCAATAAAAGAATGTGTATTTGTATAAATATAAATATACAAAATACACATAAAATAACGTAAATTTGTATAAAACTATATACAAAAATACACAGAAGTAATTAAATTTGTATGAAAATAGATATACAAAATACAGATAAGATAAGCTAAATTTGAATTGAAATGTATATACAAAATACATAAAATAATGTAAATTTGTATTAAAATATTTATACAAATACATATAATAACGTAGATTTGTTTAAAAATATATAAACAAAATACATATTAAGTAATGTAAATACGTATAAAATATGTAATAAATACATATATAATCATTTAATTCGTATCAAAATAAATAAACAAAATAGCAATAAAATAATGTAAGTTTGTATGAGAAAACATATACAAATACACATAAAATAACGCAAATTTCAATAAAAATATATGTACAAAAATGCACATAAAATAAAGTAAATTTGCATATAAATATTAATACAAAAAATACACATTAAAATGCGAACATAAAAATAACTAAATTTGTATCAAATATATAAATATAAACATAAAATAATGTAAATTTGTATGAAAATAAATATAGAAAAACACATAAAAAAGGTAAATTTTTTTTATATATACCAAAATACACATAAAATATTTAAATTTGTATTGAAATAAATATACAAAATGCACATAAAGTAAGGTAAATTTGTATTGAAAGAGATATTCAAAAATACATATAAAACAATGTAAATTTGTTTCAAAATATATATACGAAAACACATAAAATAACGTAGATTTCTATAAAAATATATATACAAAATACAGATAAAATTAAGTAAATACGTATAAAAAATGGATACAAAATACACATAAAATAATGTAAATTCGAATCAAAATAAATAAACAAAATAACAATAAACGAATGTGTATTTGTATAAATATAAATATACAAAATACACATAAAATAACGTAAATTTGTATAAAACTATATACAAAAACACACAAAAGTAATTAAATTTATATGAAAATAAATATACAAAATACACATAAAATAAGCTAAATTTGAATTGAAATATATATACAAAATACATAAAATAATGTAAATTTGTATCAAAATATTTATACAAATACACACATAATAACGTAAATTTGTATAAAAATATATAAACAAAATTCTCATGAAATTCTTCAAATATGTATAAAAAAATATGTACAAAATACACATATAATAATGTAATTCGTATCAAAATAAATGAACAAAATACCAATAAGTTAATGTAAATTTGTATGAGAAAATATATACAAAATACATATAAAATAATGCAAATTTCTATAAAAATATATGTACAAAAATGCACGTAAAATAAAGTAAATTTGCATAAAAATATATATACAAAGCACACATTAAATAATGTAAATGCGTATAAAAATATGTATACAAAATACCTATGAAATAATCTAAATTAAAACGGAATTAAACTAACAAAATACCAATAAAATAATGTAATTATGGATGAAAATATATATTGAAAATACGCATAAAATAACCTAAACACAAATACAAATATACACATAAAATAATTTAAAATTGAATGAAATAAATATACAAAATAAACATAAAATAAGGTAAATTTGTAATGAAATATATGTACAAAATACACATACAATAATGTAAATTTGTATGAAAATATATATCCAAATACACATAAAATAACATGAATTTGTTTAAAATTTGTATCAAAATATATACGAATACACACAATAAAATAACGTAAATTTTTTAGAAAATATATATACAAAATAATCATAAAAAATGTAAATACGTAGAAAAATATATATACAAAATACTCATAAAATAATGTAAATTCGTATCAAAATAAATCAACAAAACTCCAATAAAAGAATGTATATATGTAGGAAAATATATATACAAAATACAAATAAAATAACTAAAATTTGTATAAAAATATATACAAAAATACACAAAAATAGTTTAAATTTGTTAGAAAAAAGATATGCAAAATACAAATAAACTTCGACAAATTTGTATTGAAATACATATACAAACACACATAAAATAACGTAAATTTGGATAAAATATATATACAAAATATACATTAAACATTTTAAATATGTATAAAAATATATATACAAAATACTCATAAAATAATGTTAAATCGTATCAAAATAAATAAACAGAATTTCAATAAGATAATGTAAATTTGTATGAAAATAAAGATGCAAAATACCCATATAATAACGCATATTTGTATAAAAATATATATACAAAAATACATATAAAATAATTAAATTTGTATTAAAATAAATATACAAAATGCACATACAATAAAGTAAATTTGAATTGAAATAGATATGCAAAATGCACATAAATAATGTAAATTCGTATCAAAATAAGTAAACAAAATTCCGATAAAAGAACGTATATTTGTAGGAAAATAAATATACAAAATACACATAGAGTAACGAAAATTTATATAAAAATATATACAAAAATACACAAAAATAATTTCAATTTGTATGAAAATAGATATACAAAATACACATATAATTAGTTATTTGTATTTAAATACATGTACAAAATTCACATAAAATAATGTAAATTTGTATGAAATGAAAACAAATACACATAAAGTAACGTACATTTGTATATATATATATATATATATATATATATATATATATATATATATATATATATATATATATATATATATATATATATATATATATATATATATATATATATATATATATATATATATATATATATATATAGATATATATATATATATATATATATATATATACATATATATATCGAATCAAAATAAATACACAGGATATCAATAAAATAATGTAAATTTGTATGAAAATAAAGATGCAAAATACCCATGAAATGAATCATATTTTAATAAAAAACATAAAAAAATACACATAGAATAATTAAATTTGTATTAAAACTATATACAAAATGCACATACAATAATTAAATTTGTATTGAAAAAGTATGCAAAATACACATAAAACAATGTAAATTTGTTTCAAAATATATATACGAATACACAAAAAATAACGCAGATTTCTATAGAAATATATATATAAAATTACACTTGAAATAACCTAAATTTGTATAAAACTATATACAAAAATACACAAAAATAATTTAAATTTGTATGAAAATATGTATACAAAATACACATAAAATTAGGTAAATTTGTATTGAAATACATTTACAAAATACACATAAAATAATGTAAATTTGAATGAAAATATATAAACAAATACACTTAAAATAACGTAAATTTATATAAAATATATATACAAAATACACATTAAATAATGTAAATATGTATAAAAAAATATATTCAAAACACAAATAGAATAATGTAAAATCGTATCAAAATAAATACACAGAATATTAATAAAATAATGTATCTTTGTATGAAAATAAAGATGCAAAATACCCATAAAATAACGCATTTTTTTTATAAAAATATGTATACCAATACATACATAAAATATTTGAATTTGTATTAAAATAAATATAAAAAATGCACATAAAACAAATAAAAATACAAATAAAACAATGTAAATTTGTTTCAAAATATATATACGAATACACATTAAATAACGTAGATGTGTATAAAAATATATATAGAAAATACACATAAAATGAAGAAAATACGTATAAAAAAATGTATACAAAATACACATAAAATAATGTAAATTCGTATCAAAATATACAAAATACGAATAAAAGAATGTGTATTTGAGTAAATATAAATATATATAATACACATAAATAACGTAAATTTATATCAAACTATATACAAAAATACACAGAAGTAGTTAAATTTGTATGAAAATAGATATACAAAATACACATAAAATTAGCTAAATTTGAATTGAAATATATGTATACAAAATACATCAAATAATGAAAATTTGTCTCAAAATATCTATACAAATACACATAAAATAACGTTAATTTGTATAAAAAATACATAAACAAAATATACATTAAATAATGTAAATACGTAAAAACATATATATATATATATATATACAAAATACATATATAATCATGTAATTCGTATCAAAATAAATAAACAAAATACCAATAATATAATGTAAATTTGTATGAGAAACCATATACAAAATACTCTTAAAATAACGCTAATTTCTTTAAAAATATATGTACAAAAATGCACATAAAATAAAGTAAATTTGCATAAAAATATATATACAAAACACATTAAATAATGTAAATGCATATAAAAACATGTATACAAAGTGCCTTTGAAATAATCTAAATTCGTATCGAATTAAATTATGAAAATACCAATAAAATAATGTAATTTTGGATGAAAATATATATAGAAAATACACATAAAATAACCTAAATACAAATACAAATATACACATAAAATAATTTAAAATTACATGAAATGAATATATAAAATATACATAAAATAATGTAAATTTGTAATGAAATATATGTAAAAATACACATAAAATAATGTAGATTTATATGAAAATATATATTCAAATACACATAAAATAACATAAATTTGTATAAAATTTGTATCAAAATATATACGAATACACACATTAAAATAACGTAATTTTTTATGAAAATATATATACAAAATACAAATAAAATAATGTAAATACGTAAAAAAATATATATACAAAATACACAAAGTAATGTAAATTCGTATCAAAATAAATCAACAAAATTCCAGTAAAAAAATGTATATTTGTAGGAAAATATATACACAAAATACAAATAAAATAACTAAAATTTGTATAAAAATATATACAAAAATATACAAAAATAATTTAAATTTGTTTGAAAATAGATATGCAAAATACACATAAAATTAGGCAAATTTGTATTGAAATACATATATAAAACACACATAAGATAATGTAAATTTTTATGAAAATATATAAACAAATACACATAAAATAACGTAAATTTGGATAAAATATAAATTCAAAATATACATTAAATGATGTAAATATGTATAAAAATATATATACAAAATACACATAGAATAATGTTAAATTGTATCAATATAAATAAACAGAATATCAATAAAATAATGTAAATTTGTATGAAAATAAAGATGCAAAATACCCATAAAATAACGCATATTAGCATAAAAATATATATACAAAAATACACATGAAATAATTAAATTTGTATTGAAATAAATATACAAAATGCACATACAATAAAGTAAATTTGTATTGAAATAGATATGCAAAATACACGTCAATAATGTAAATTTGTATCAAAATATATATGCGAATACACATAAAATAGAGTAAATTTCTATGAAAATATACATACAAAATACATATAAAATGATGTAAATAGTATAAAAATATACATACCAAATACACCTAGAATAATGTAAATTCGTATCAAAATAAATAAACAAAATTCCGATAAAAGAACGTATATTTGTAGGAAAATAAATATACAAAATACACATAAAATAACGAAAATTTGTATAAAAATATATACAAAAAAAAAAAACACAAATAATTTCAATTTGTATGAAAATATATATACAAAATACACATATGATTAGTTAAATTTGACTTTAAATACATGTACAAAATACACATAAAATAATGTAAATTTGTATGAAATGAAAACAAATACACAAAAAATAACGTACATTTGTATAAAATATATATACAAAATACACATAGAATAATGCAAAATCGTATCAAAATAAATACACAGAATATCAATAAAATAATGTAAATTTGTATGAAAATAAAGATGCAAAATACCCATAAAATAAATCATATTTTTATAAAAAATACATATAGAAAAATACACATTCAATAATTAAATTTGTATAAAAATTAATATTTTCACTAAAATTCTTATTATTTTATGTGTATTTTTGTATATATTTCATTACAAATCTAACTTATTTTATGTTTATTTTGTATATTTATTTCATTCAATTTTAAATTATTTTATGTGTGTATTTGTGTTTGCATTTTGGTTATTTCACGTGTATTTTCTATATACAATTTCATCCAAAATTACATTATTTTATTGGTATTTTGTTTATTTAATTCGATACGAATTTTGATTATTTCATAGGTATTTTGTATACATATTTTTATACGCATTTACATTATTTAATGTGTGTTTTGTATATATATTTTTAATGCAAATTTACTTTATTTTATGTTCATTTTTGTACATATATTTTTTATAGAAATTTGCGTTATTTTTTGTGTATTTTATAGGTGTTTTCTCATACAAATTTACATTAATTTATTGGTATTTTGTTTATTTATTTTGATACGAATTACATGATTATATGTGTAATTTGTACATATTTTTTATACATATTTACATTATTTAATGTGTATTTTGTTTATATATTTTTATACAAATTTACGTTATTATATGTGTATTTGTGTAAATATTTTGATTTTATGTATTTTGTATATATATTTCAATTCAAATTAAGCTTATTTTGTGTGTATTTTGTATATCTATTTTCATACAAATTTTATTACTTTTGTGTATTTTTGTATATAGTTTTATATAAATTTACGTTATTTTATGTGAATTTTGTATATTTATATTTATACAAATACATTCTTTTATTGGTATTATGTTGATTTATTTTGATACGAATTTACATTATTTTATGTGTATTTTGTATACATTTTTTTATGTATTTCCTTCATTTTATGTGTATTTTGTATATATATTTTTTATAGAAATCTACGTTATTTTATGTGTATTCGTATATATATTTTGAAACAAATTTATATTGTTTTATATGTATTTTGCATATCTATTTCAATATAAATTTACCTTATTGTATGTTCATTTTCTATATTTATTTTAATACAAATTCAAATATTTTATGTGTATGTTGGTAATATATTTTAATAAAAAATGCGTTATTTTATGGGTATTTTGCATCTTAGTTTTCATACAAATTTACATTATTTTATTAATATTCTGTGTATTTATTTTGATACGATTTTACATTATTTTATGTGTATTTTGTATACATTTTTTTATATGTATTTCCTTCATTTTATGTGTATTTTGTATATATATTTTTATAGAAATCTACGTTATTTTATGTGTATTCGTATATATATTTTGAAACAAATTTATATTGTTTTATATGTATTTTGCATATCTATTTCAATACAAATTTACCTTATTGTATGTTCATTTTGTATATTTATTTTAATACAAATTGAAATATTTTATGTGTATTTTGGTAATATATTTAAAAAAAAATGCGTTATTTTATGTGTATTTTGCATCTTAATTTTCATACAAATTTACATTATTTTATTAATATTCTGTGTATTCATTTTGATACGATTTTACATTATTCTATTTGTGTTTTGTATATATTTTTTTTATATATATTTACATTATTCAATGTGTATTTTGTATATATATTTCATACAAATTTACGTTATTTTAAGTATACATAATACACATAAAATAATATAAATTCGTATCAAAATAAATAAACGAAATACCAATAAAAGAATGTGTATAAATTTGTATAAAACTATATACAAAAATACACAAAAGTAACTAAATTTGTATGAAAATAGATATACAAAAAACACATAAAATAAGCTAAATTTGAATTGAAATATATATACAAAATACATAAAATAATGTAAATTTGTATCAAAATATTTATACAAATACACATAAAATAACGTAAATTTTTATAAAAATATATAAACAAAATACTCATTAAATAATGTAAATACGTATGAAAAATATGTACCAAATACACATATAATAATATAATTCGTATCAAAATAAATAAACAAAATACCTATGAAATAATGTAATTTTGTATGAGAAAACAAATGGAAAATACACAAAAAATAACCCAAATTTCTTTAAAAATATATGTACAAAAATGCACATAAAATAAAGTAGATTTGCATAGAAATATATATACAAAACACACATTAAATAATGTAAATGCGTATATAAAATGTATTCAAAATACCTATCAATTAATCTAAATTCGTATCGAATAAAATTAACAAAATACCAATAAAATAATGTAATCTTTGATGAAAATATATATATAAAATACACATAAAATAACCTAAATTCATATACAAATATACACATAAAAGAATTTAAAATTAAATGAAATTAATATAAAAAAAAACATAAAATAAGTTAGATTTGTAATGAAATATATGTACAAAATACACAGAAAATAATGTAAATTTGTATGAAAATATATATACAAATACACATAAAATAACATGAATTTGTATAAAAATATATTTTCAAAATAAACATTAAATAATGTAAATGCGTATAAAAATATATATCCAAAGTACATAAAAAATAATGTAAATTCGTATCAAAATAAATCAACAAAATACCAATAAAATAATATATATTTGAATGAAAAAAAATTTATAAAATACACATACATAAGTAAAATTTGTATTAAAATATATACAAAAAATTCCCAGAAATAATTTGAATTTATATGAAAATAGATATACAAAATACACATAAAACTGGGGTAAATTTCTTTTGAAATATATATACAAAATACCCATAAAATATTGTAAATTTGTGTCAAAATATATCAACAAATACACAAAAAATAACGTAAATTTGTATAAAATATATATACAAAATACACATTAAATAATGAAAAAGTGTATAAAAATATATATACAAAATACGCATAGAATAATGTAAAATCGTATCAAAATAAATGAACAGAATATCAATAAAATAATATAAATTTCTATGAAAATAAAGATGCAAAATACCCATAAAATAACGCATATTTGTATAAAAATATATATACAAAAATACACATAAAATAATAAATTTTGTATTAAAATACATATACAAAATGCACATACAATAAGATAAATTTATATTGAAATAGATATGCAAAATACACATCAAATAATGTAAATTTGTATTAAAATATGTATACGAAAACACATAAAATAGCGTAAATTTCTATGAAAATATATCTAAAAAATACACATAAAATGATGTAAATACGAATAAAAATATATATACAAAATACACCTAGAATAATGTAAATTTGTATCAAATTCAATAATCTAAATTTCAATAAAAGAATGTATATATGTAGGAAAATAAAAATACAAAATAACATATAAAATAACTAACATTTGTATAAAAATATATACAAAAATACACAAAAATAATTTCAATTTGTGTGAAAATACAAATACAAAATACACATAAAATCAGATAAATTTGTATTGAAATACATATAAAAAATACACATAAAATAATGTAAATTTGTATGAAAATATATAAACAAATAGACATAAAATAACGTATATAAGTATAAAATATATATAGAAAATGCACATTAAATAATATAAATATGTAATATAAAATATATACAAAATACACATAGAACAATGTTAAATCGTATCAAAATAAATACACAGAATATCAATAAAATAATGTAAAATTGTAGAAAATAAAGATGCAAAATAATAAAAAAAGCACATTTTTATAAAAATATATATACAAAAATACACATCAAATAATTAAATTTGTATTAAAATAAATATACAAAATACACATACAATATGGTAAAAATGTATTGAAATAGATATGCAAAACACACATCAAACAATGTAAATTTGTTGCAAAATATATATACGAATAAACATAAAAAAACGTAAATTTCTATAAAAAATATATTTAAAAAATACACATAAAATGATGTAAATACGTATAAATATATATACAAAATACACATAAAATAATGTAAATTCGTACCAAAATAAATAAACAAAATACCAATCAAAGAATGTGATTTTGTATGAAAATAAATATACAAAATACACATAAAATAACGTAAATTTGTATAAAACTCTATACAAAAATACACAAAAGTAATTTAAATTTGTATGAAAATAGATATACAAAATATATATAAAATAAACTAAATTTGTATTGAAATATATATAAAAAATACATAAAATAATGTATATTTGTATCAAAATAATTAAACAAATACGCATAAAATAACGTAAATTTGTTTTAAAATATATAAACAAAATACACATTAAATTATGAAAATACGTATTCAAAATATATACAAAATACACATATAATAATGTAAATTCGTATCAAAATACATAAACAAAATAATAATAAAAAAATGTAAATTTGTATGAAAAAATATATACAAAATACACATAAAATAACGCAAATTTCTATAAAAATATATGTACAAAAACGCACATCAAATACTTTAAATTTGTATGAAAATAAATTAACAAAATGCATATAAAATAAGGCAAATTTATAATAAAAAAAAGTTCAAAATACACTTAAAATAATGTAAATTTGTATAAAAACAACAACACAAATGTACACAAAATGAAGTAAAATTGCATAAAAAATATATATACAAAATACATATTAAATAATGTAAATGCGTATAAAAATATATATAGAAAATACACATGAAATAATCTAAATTCGTATCGAAATAAATGAACAAAATACCGATAAAATAATGTAATTTTGAATGAAAATATATATAGAAAATACACATAAAATAACGTAAATACAAATAAATATATACACATAAAATAATTTGAATTTGAATGAAAATATATATAAAAATAAACATAAAATAAGGCAAATTTGTAATGAAATATATATACAAAATACACATAAAATAATGTAGATTTGTTTCAAAATATATATACGAATACACATAAAATAAGGTAGATTTCTATAGAAATATATATACAAAATACACATGAAATGATGTAAATACGTATAAAAATATATATACAAAATACACATTAAATAATGTAAATTCGTGTCAAAATAAATAAAGAAAATATCAATAAAAGTATGCGTATTTGTATGAAAATACATATACAAAATACACATAAAAAAACGTAAATTTGTATAAAACTATATACAAAAATACACAAAAATAAATTAAATTTGTATGAAAATAAATATACAAAATACACATAAAATTAGGTAAATTTGTATTGAAATACATATACAAAATACACATAAAATAATGTAAATTTGAATGAAAATATATAAACAAATACACTTAAATTAACGTAAATTTGTATAAAATATATATACAAAATACTCATTAAGTAGTGTAAATATGTATAAAAAAAATATATACAAAACACAAATAGAATAATGTAAAATCGTATGAAAATAAATACACAGAATGTTAATAAAATAATGTAAATTTGTATAAAAATTAAGATGCAAAATACCCATAAAATAACGCATTTTTATTAAAATTAAATTTATTATTATTATTATTATTATTATTATTATTATTATTATTATTATTATTATTATTATTATTATTATTATTATTATTATTATTATTATTATTATTATTATTATTATTATTATTATTATTATTATTATTATTATTATTATTATTATTATTATTATTATTATTATTATTATTATTATTATTATTATTATTATTATTATATTAAATTTGTGTTAAAATAAATATACAAAAAGCACATACAATGAGGTAAATTTATATTGAAATAGATATGCAAAATACATATAAAACTGTATATTTGTTTCAAAATATATACATGAAAACACATAAAATAACGTAGATTTCTATAAAAATATATATAGAAAATACACACAAAATGAAGTAAATACGTGTAAAAAAATGTATACAAAATACACATAAAATAATGTAAATTCGTATCAAAATAAATAAACAAAATACCAATAAAAGAATGTGTATTTGAATAAATATAAATATTTAAAATACACATAAAATAACGTAAATTTATATCAAACTGTATACAAAAATACACAAAAGTAGTTAAATTTGTATGAAAATAGATATACAAAATACACATAAAATAAGCTAAATTTGAATTGAAATATATTTATACAAAATATATCAAATAATGTAAATTTGTATCAAAATATTTATACAAATACAAATAAAATAACGTAAATTTGTATAAAAACACAAACAAAATACACATTAAATAATGTAAATACGTATAAAAATATATACACAAAATACATATATAATCATGTAATTCGTATCAAAATAAATAAACAAAATACCAATAAATTAATGTAAATTTGTATGAGAAAACATCTACAAAATGCAGATAAAATAACACAAATTTCTATAAAAATATATGTACAAAAATACACAAAATAAAGTAAATTGGCATAAAAATATATATACAAAACACACATTAAATAATGTAAATGCGTATAAAAATATGTATACAAAATACCTATGAAATAATTTAAATTCGTAACGAATTAAATTAACAAAACACCAATAAAATAATGTAATTTTGGATGAAATTGTATACAGAAAATACACATAAAATAATAATGTAAATTTCTATCAAAATATATACGAATACACACAATAAAATAACGTAAATTTTTATGAAAATATATATACAAAATACACATAAAATAATGTAAATACGTAGAAAAATATATATACAAAATACACATAAAATAATGTAAATTCGTATCAAAATAAATAAACAAAATTCCACTAAAAGAATGTATATTTGTAGGAAAATATATATAAAAAATACAAATAAAATAACTAAAATTTGAATAAAAAGATATACAAAAATACATAAAAATAATTTAAATTTGTTTGAAAATAGATATGCAAAATACACATAAAATTAGGCAGATTTGTATTGAAATACATATACAAAATACACATAAAATAATGTAAATTTGTATGAAAATATATAAACTAATACACATAAAATAAAGTAAATTTCCGTAAAATATATATACATAATATACATTAAATAATGTAAATATGTATGAAAAATATATACAAAGTACACATAGAATATTGTAAAATCGTATCAAAATAAATAAACAGAATATCAATAAAATAATGTAAATTTGTATATGAAAATAAAGATGCAAAATACCGATAAATAAAGCATATTTTAATAAAAATACATATACAAAAATACACATTGAATAATTAAATTTGTATTAAAATTAATATACAAAATGCACATACAATAAGGTATATTTGTATTGAAAAAATATGCAAAATACACATAAAACTGTAAATTTGTTTCAAATATATATACGAATACACATAAAATAACGTAGATTTCTATAGAAATATATATACAAAATACACCTGAAATGATGTAAATACGTATAAAAATATATATACAAAATACACATTAAATAATGTAAATTCGCTTCAAAATAAATAAACAAAATATCAATAAAAGAATGTGTATTTGTATGAAAATAGATATACAAAATACACATAAAATAACCTAAATTTGTTTAAATCTATATACATAAATACTCAAAAATATTTTAAATTTTTATGAAAATAAATATACAAAATACACATAAAATTAGGTAAATTTGTATTTAAATACATATACAAAATACACTTAAAATAATGTAAATTTGAATGAAAATATATAAACCAATACACTTAAAATGATGTAAATTTGTATAAAATATATACACAAAATACACATTAAATAATGTATATATGTTTAAAAAAATATATACAAAAAACAAATAGAATAATGTAAAATCGTTTAAAAATAAATACACAGAATATTAATAAAATAATGTAAATTTGTATGAAAATTAAGATGCAAAATTCCCATAAAATAACGCATTTTTTTATAAAAATATATATAACAAAATACACATAAAATATTTAAATTTGTATTAAAATAAATATACAAAATGCACATACAATAAGGTAAATTTGTATTGAAAGAGATATGCAAAAATACATAAAAAACAATATAAATTTGTTTCAAAATATATACAAAATACACATAAAATAACGTAAATTTCTATAAAATTTGTATACAAAATAAATACAAATACACACAATAAAATAATGTAAATTTGTATTAAAATATATATACAAAATACACATAAAATAATGTAAATACGTATAAAAATATGTACAAAATACATATAAAATCATGTAACCTCGTATCAAAATAAATAAACAAAATTACAATAAAAAATGTTTATTTTTAGGAAAATATATATACAATATACATATAAAATAACTAAAATATGTATAAAAATATATACAAAAATACACATAAATAATTAAAATTTGTATGAAAATAAATATACAAAATACACAAAATTTGGTAAATTTGTATTGAAATACATATACAAAATACACATAAAATAATGTAAATTTGAATGGAAATATATAAACAAATACACTGAAAATAACGTAAATTTGTATAAAATATATATCCAAGATACACATTAAATACTGTAAGTGTGTATAAAAAAAATATATACAAAATACAAATAGAATAATGAAAAATCGTATCAAAATAAATACACAGAATATCAATAAAATAATGTAAATTTATAGAAAAATAAAGATGCAAAATTCCCATAAAATAGCGCATTTTTTATAAAAATATATATACCAAAACACACATAAAATATTTAAATTTGTATTGAAATAAATATACAAAATGCACATACAGTAAGGTAAATTTTTATTGAAAGAGATATTCATAAAATACATATAAAACAATGTAAATTTGTTTCAAAATATATATACGAAAACACATAAAATAACGTAGATTTCTATAAAAATATATACAAAATACACATAAAATTAAGTAAATACGTATAAAAAAATGTATACAAAATACACATATAATAATGTAAATTCGAATCAAAATAAATAAACAAAATACCAATAAAAGAATGTGTATTTGTGTAAATATAAATATTCAATATACACATAAAATAACGTAAATTTGTATAAAACTATATACAAAAATACACTAAAGTAATTAAATTTGTATGAATATAGATATACAAAATACACATAAAATAATCTAAATTTGAATTGAAATATATATACAAAATACATAAAATAATGTAAATTTGTATCAAAATATTTATACAAATACACACATAATAACGTAAATTTGTATAAAAATATATAAACAAATTACTCTTGAAATACTTTAAATGCGTATAAAAAAAAGGTACAAAATACACATATAATAATGTAATTCGTATCAAAATAAATAAACAAAATACCAATAAATTAATGTAAATTTGTATGAGAAAATATATACAAAATACATATAAAATAATTTAAAATTGAATGAAATAAATATACAAAATAAACATAAAATAAGGTAAATTTGTAATGAAATATATGTACAAAATACACATAAAATAATGTAAATTTGTATGAAAATATATATCTAAATACACATAAAATAACATGAATTTGTTTAAAATTTGTATCAAAATATATACGAATACACACAATAAAATAACGTAAATTTTTAAGAAAATATATATGAAAAATAAACATAAAAAATGTAAATACGTAGAAAAATATATTTACAAAATACTCATAAAATAATGTAAATTCGTATCAAAATAAATCAACAAAATTCCAATAAAAGAATGTATATTTGTAGGAAAATATATATACAAAATACAAATAAAATTACTAAAATTTGTATAAAAATATATACAAAAATACACAAAAATAGTTTAAATTTGTTTGAAAATAGATATGCAAAATAGAAATAAACTTAGGCAAATTTGTATTGAAATACATATACAAAAACACATAAATTAATGTAAATTTGTATGAAAATATATAAACAAATACACATAAAATAACGTAAATTTGTATAAAATATATATACAAAATATACTTTAAACATTTTAAATATGTATAAAAATATATATACAAAATACTCATAAAATAATGTTAAATCGTATCAAAATAAATAAACAGAATATCAATAAAATAATGTAAATTTGTATGAAAATAAAGATGCATAATACCCATATAATAACGCATATATGCATAAAAATATATATGCAAAAATACATATAAAATAATTAAATTTGTATTGAAATAAAAATGCAAAATACACATAAATAATGTAAATTCGTATCAAAATAAATTAACAAAATTCCGATAAAAGAACGTATATTTGTAAGAAAATAAATATGCAAAATACACATAGAGTAACGAAAATTTATATGAAAATATATACAAAAATACACAAAAATAATTTCAATTTGTATGAAAATATATATATAAAATACACATATAATTAGTTAAATTTGTATTTAAATACATGTACAAAGTTCACATAAATTAATGTAAATTTGTATGAAATGAAAGCAAATACACATAAAGTAACGTACATTTGTATAATATATATATATATATATATATATATATATATATATATATATATATATATAGATATATATATATATATATATATATATATATATATATATATATTTATATATATATATATATATATATATATATATATATATATTTATTTATTTATTTATTTTGATGCGATTTTATATTATTCTATTTGTGTTTTGTATATATTTTTTTATACGTATTTACATTATTTAATGTGTATATATATTTTATACAAATTTACGTTATTTTAAGTGTATTTGTTTATATATTTTCATTCAAATTTACATTATTTTATGTGTATTTTGTAAATGTATTTCAATAAAAATTTACCAAATTTTATGTGTATTTTGTATATATATTTTCATACAAATTTTAATTATTTTTGAATATCTCTTTCAATACAAATTTACCTTATTGTATGTGCATTTTGTATATTAATTTTAATACAAATTTAATTATTCTATGAGTATTTTTTTATATGTATTTTTATTAAAATATGCTTCATTTTATGGGTATTTTGCATCTTTATTTTCATTATTTTATTGATATTCTGTGTATTTATTTTGATTCGATTTTACATTATTCTATGTGTATTTTGTATATATATATATATATATATATATATATATATATATATATATATATATATATATATATATATATATATATATCTATATATATATATATATATATAGATATATATATATATATATATATATATATATATACATATATATATATATATATATATATATATATATATATATATATATATATATATATATATATATTATACAAATGTACGTTACTTTATGTTTATTTGTTTTCATTTCATACAAATTTACATTATTTTATGTGAATTTTGTACATGTATTTAAATACAAATTTAACTACAAATGTACGTTACTTTATGTTTATTTGTTTTCATTTCATACAAATTTACATTATTTTATGTGAATTTTGTACATGTATTTAAATACAAATTTAACTATATATGTGTATTTTGTATATCTATTTTCATACAAATTGAAATTATTTTTGTGTATTTTTGTATATATATTTTTATATAAATTTTCGTTACTCTATGTGTATTTTTTATATTTATTTTCCTACAAATATACGTTCTTTTATCGGAATTTTGTTTATTTATTTTGGTACGAATTTACATTATTTATGTGTTTTTTGCATATCTATTTCAATACAAATCTACTTTAGTGTATGTGCATTTTGTATATTTATTTTAATACAAATTTAATTATTTTATATGTATTTTTGTATATATATTTTTATACAAATATGTGTTATTATATGGTTATTTTGCATCTTTATTTTCATACAAATTTACATTATCTTATTGATATTTTGTTTATTTATTTTGACGCGAATTTACATTATTTAATGTATATATATATATATATATATATATATATATATATATATATATATATATATATATATATATATATATATATATATATATATATATATATATATATATATATATATATATATATATATATATATATATATATATATATATATATATATATATATATATTTATACGTGTTTACATCATATGATGTGTATTTTGTATATATATTTCTATAGAAATCTACGTTGATTTATGAGTATTCGTATATAGATTTTGAAACAAATTTACACTGTTTTATGTGTATTTTGCATATTTTTTCAATACAAATTTGCCTTATTGTATATGCATTTTGTATATTAATCTTAATACAAATTTAATTATTCTATGTGTATTTTTGTATATTTATTTTTATAAAAATATGCTTTATTTTATGGGTATTTTGCATCTTTATTTTCATACAAATTTACATTATTTTATTGATATTCTCTGTATTAATTTTGATACGATACATTATTTTTTGTGTATTTTATATATATATATATATATATATATATATATATATATATATATATATATATATATATATATATATATATATATATATATATATATATATATATATATATATATATATATATATAACCTAAATACAAATACAAATATACACATAAAATAATTTAAAATTGAATGAAATAAATATTAAAAATAAACATAAAATAATATAAATTTGTATGAAAATATATATACAAATACACATAAAATAACATGAATTAGTATAAAAATATATATTCAAAATAAACATTAAAGAATGTATAAAAATATATATACAAAGTACATATAAAATACTGTAAATTCTTATCAAAATAAATCAACAAAATGCCAATAAAATAATATATATTTGAATGAAAATAAATTTACAAAATACACATAACATAAGTAAAATTTGTAATAAAATATATAAAAAATACCCAGAAATAATTTGAATTTGTATGAAAATAGATATACAAAATACACATAAAACTAGGTAAATTTGTTTTGAAATATATATACAAAATACCCATAAGATATTGTAAATTTGTGTCAACATATATCAACAAATACACGTAACGTAACGTAACGTAACGTAACGTAAATTTCTATAAAATATATATACAAAATACACATTAAATTAAGGAAAAAATAAAAATAAAAATATATAAAAAATACACATAGAATAATGTAAAATCGTATCAAAATAAATGAACAGAATATCAATAAAATAATGTAAATTTCAATGAAAATAAAGATGCAAAATACCCATGAAATAACGCATATTTGTATAAAAATATATATTCAAAAATACACATAAAATAATTAAATTTGTATTAAAATAAATATACAAAATGCACATACAATAAGGTAAATTTGTATTAGACTATATATACGAAAACACACAAAATAGCGTAAATTTCTATGAAAATATATATAAAAAATACACATAAAATGATATAAATACGTATAAAAAAATATATACAAAATATACCTAAAATAAGGTAAATTCGTATCAAATTCAATAAACTAGATTTCAATAAAAGAATGTATATATGTAGGAAAATCAATATACAAAATAATATATAAAAAACCTAAAATTTGTATTAAAATAGATACAAAAAAACACAAAAATAATTTCAATTTGTATGAAAATAGATATACAAAATCCACATAAAATTAGGTAAATCTGTATTGAAATACATATACAAAATACACATCAAATAATGTAAATTTGTATGAAAATATATAAACAAATAGACATAAAGTAACACATGTTTGTATAAAATATATATAGAAAATGCACACTAAATAATGTAAATATGTAAAATAATATATATACAAAATACACATAGAACAATGTAAAATCGTATCAAAATAAATACACAGAATATCAATCAAATAATGTAAATTTGTATGAAAATAAAGATGCCAAATACCCATTAAAAAAAACATATTTTTATAAAAACATATATAGAAAAATACACATCATATAATTCAACTAGTATTAAAATAAATATACAAAATGCACATACAACATGATAAATTTGTATTGAAATAGATATGCAAAACACAAATCAAACAATGTAAACTTGTTTCAAAATATATATACGAATACACATAAAATAAAACGTAAATTTCTATAAAAATACAAATAAAAAATACACATAAAATGATGTAAATACGTATAAAAATGAATATACAAAATACACATAAAATAATGTAAATTCGTAGCAAAATAAATACCCGAAATACCAATAAAAGAATGTGAATTTGTATGAAAATAAATATTCAAAACAAACATAAAATAACGTAAATTTGTATAAAACTATATACAAAAATACACAGAAGTAATTTAAATTTGTATTAAAATAGAGATAGAAAATATACATAAAATACACTATATTGAAATATATATGCAAAATACATAAAATAATGTAAATTTGTATCAAAATATTTTAACAGATGCGCATAAAATAACGTAATTTTTTTTAAAATATACAAAATACACATTAAATAATGTAAATATGTATACAAAAAAATATATAAAACTCAAATAGAATAATGTAAAATCGTATCAAAATAAATACACAGAATATTAATAAAACAATGTAAATTTGTATGAAAATAAAGATGCAAAATACCCATAAAATAACGCATTTTTTATAAAAATATATATACCAAAATACACATAAAATAATTAAATTTGTATTACAATAAATATACAAAATGCACATACAATAAGATAAATTTGTATTGAAATAGATATGCAAAATACACATAAAGCAATGTAAATTTGTTTCAAAATATATATACAAATACACATAAAATAACGCTGATTTCTATAAAAATATATATACAAAATACACATAAAATGAAGTAAATACGTATAAGAAAATGCATAAAAAATACACATAAAATAATGTAAATTCGTATCAAAATAAATAAACAAAATACCAATAAAAGAATGTGTATTTGTATAAATATAAATATACAAAATACACAAAATAACGTAAATTTGTATCAAACTATATACAAAAATACACAGAAGTAATTAAATTCGTATGAAAATAAATATTCAAAATACAGATAAAATAAGCAAAATTTGAGTTGAAATGTATATAGAAAATACATAAAATAATGTAAATTTGTATCAAAATATTTATACAAATACATATAATAACGTAAATTTGTTTAAAAATATATAAACAAAATACGCATTAAGTAATGTAAATACGTATAAAAAATATGTACAAAATACACATATAACCATGTAATTCGTATCAAAATAAATAAACAAAATAGCAATAAAATAATGTAAGTTTGTATGAGAAAACATATACAAATACAAATAAAATAACGCAAATTTCTATAAAAATACATGTACAAAAATGCACATAAAATAAAGTAAATTTGCATAAAAATATATATACAAAACACACATTAAATAATGTAAATGCGTACATAAAATAACCTAAATTTTGATAAAATTATTTACAAAAATACACAAAATTAATTTAAAATTGTATGAAAAGAAATATACAAAATACACGTAAAATTAGGTATACTTGTATTGAAATACATATACAAAATACACATAAAATAATGTAAATTTGAATGAAAATATATAAACAAATATACTTAAAATAACGTAAATTTGTATTAAATATTTATACAAAATACACATTAAATAATATAAATATGTATAAAAAAATATATACAAAACACAAAGAGAATAATGTAAAATCGTATCAAAATAAATACACAGAATATTAATAAAATAAAGATGCAAAATATCCATAGAATAACGCATTTTTTATAAAAATATATATACCAAACACACATAAAATATTTGAATTTGTATTAAAATAAATATACAAAAAGCACATACAATACGATAAATTTGTATTGAAAGAGATTTGCAAAATACATATAAAACATTATAAATCTGTTTCAAAATATATATACGAATACACATAAAATAACTTAGATTTCTATAAAAATTTATGTACAAAATACACATAAAATGAAGTAAACACGTATAAAAAAATGTATACAAAGTAAATTCGTATCAAAAAAAATAAACAAAATACTAATAAAAGAATGTGTATTTGTATAAATATAAATATACAAAATACACTTAAAATAACGTAAATTTATATAATACTATATACAAAAATCCACAGAAGTAATTAAATTTGTATGAAAATAGATATACAAAATACACATAATATAAGCTAAATTTGAATTGAAATATATATACAACATACATAAAATAATGTAAATTTGTATCAAAATATTTATACAAATTTGTCAAGAAATATATAAACAAAATACACATTAAATAATGTAAATACGTATAAAAAATATGTACAAAATATACAAATAACCATGTAATTCGTATCAAAATAGATAAACAAAATACCAATAAAATAATGTAAATTTGTATGAGAAAACATATACAAAATACACAAAAAATAACGCAAATTTCAATAACAATATATGTACAAAAATGCACATAAAATAAAGTAAATTTGCATAAAAATAAATATACAAAACACATATTATATAATGTAAATGCGTATAAAAATATGTATACAAAATACCTATGAAATAATCTAAATTCGTATCGAATTAAATTAACAAAATACCAATAAAATAATGTAATTTTGGATGAAAATATATATAGAAAATACACATAAAATAACCTAAATACAAATACAAATATACACATAAAATAATTTAAAATTGAATGAAATAAATATACAAAATAAACATAAAATAAGGTAAATTTGTAATGAAATATATGTAAAAATGCAGATAAAAAAATGTAATGCATGAAAATATATATACAAATACACATAAAATAACATGAATTTGTATAAAATTTGTATCAAATTATATACGAATACACACAATAAAATAATGTACATTTTTATGAAAATAGATATACAAAATACACATAAAATAATGTAAATACGTAGAAAAATATATATACAAAATACACATAAAATAATGTAAATTCGTATCAAAATAAAAAAACAAAATTCCAATAAAAGAATGTATATTTGTAGGAAAATATATATACAAAATATAAATAAAATAACTAAAATTTATATAAAAATATATACAAAAATACACAAAAATAATTTAAACTTGTTTGAAAATAGATATGCAAAATACACATAAAATTAGGCAAATTTATATTGACATACATATACAAAACACACATAAAATAATGTAAATTTGTATGAAAATATATAAACAAATAAAACAACGTAAATTTGGATAAAATATATATACAAAATATACATTAAATAATTTAAATATGTATAAAAATATATATATATATATATATATATATATATATATCTATAAATATATATATATATATAAAAATATATATATATATATAAATATAAATATATATATATATATATATATATATATATATATATATATATAAAAAATACACAGAGAATAATGTTAAATCGTATCAAAATAAATAAACAGAATATCAATAAAATAATGTAAATATGTATTATTATGTAATGTGTGTTTTGTATATATTTTTTAATGCAAATTTATTTTATGTGCATTTTTGTACATATATTTTTATAGAAATTTGCGTTATTTTATATGTATTTTGTATATATTTTCTCATACAAATTTACATTAATTTATTGGTATTTTGTTTATTTATTTTGATACGAATGACATTATTATATGTGTATTTTGTACATATTTTTTATACGTATTTAAAGTATTTCATGCGTATTTTGTTTATATATTTTTATACAAATTTACGTTATTATGTGTGTATTTGTATAAATATTTTGATACAAATTTACATTATTTTATGTATTTTGTATATATATTTCAATTCAAATTTAGCTTATTTTATGTGTATTTTGTATATCTATTTTCATACAAATTTAATTACTTTTGTGTATTTTTATATATAGTTTTATACAAATTTACGTTATATTATGTGTATTTTGTATATTTATATTTATACATATACACATTCTTTTATTGGTATTTTGTTTATTTAATTTGATTCGACTTTACATTATTTTATGTGTATTTTGTATACATTTTTTGATACGTATTTACTTAATTTTATGTGTATTTTGTATATATATTTTTATAGAAATGTACGTTATTTTATGTGTTTTCGTATATATATTTTGAAACAAATTTACATTGTTTTATATGTATTTTTGCATATCTCTTTCAATACAAATGTACCTTATTGTATGTGCATTTTGTATATTTATTTCAATACAAATTTAAATATTTTATGTGTATTTTGGTATATATATTTAAAAAAAAAATGCGCTATTGTATGGGAATTTTGCATCTTTATTTTTATACAAATTTACATTATTTTATTGATATTCTGTGTATTTATTTTGATACGATTTTTCATTATTCTATGTGTTTTTTGTATATATTTTTTTTACACACATTTACATTATTTAATGTGTATCTTGTATATATATTTCACACAAATCTACGTTATTTTAAGTGTATTTGTTTATATATTTTCAATCCAATTTACATTATTTTATGTGTATATTGTATATGTATTTCAATACAAATTTAACTAATTTTATGTGTATTTTGTATATTTATTTTCATACAAATTTAAATTATTTTTGTGTATTTTTGTATATAGATTTTTACAAATTTAGGTTATTTTATGAGTATTTTGTATATCTATTTTCATACAGATACACATTATTTTTGTTTATTTATTTTGATACGAATTACCTGATTATATGTGTATTTTGCACATATTTTTTTAATACGTATTTACATTATTTAATGTGTATTTTGTTTATATATTTTTATATAAAATTTACATAATTATATGTGTATTTGTAAAAATATTTTGATACAAATTTACTTTATTTTATGTATTTTATATATATATTTCAATTCAAATTAAGCTTTTTTTGTGTGTATTTTGTATATCTATTTTCATACAAATTTAATTACTTCTGTGCATTTTTGTATATACTTTTAAATAAATTTACGTTATTTTATGTGCATTTTGTATATTTATATTTATACAAATACACATTCTTTTATTGTTATTTTGTTTATTTATATTTATACAAATTTACATTATTTTATGTGTATTTTGTATACATTTTTTTATACGTATTTACTTAATTTTATGTGTATTTTGTATATGTATTTTTATAGAAATCTACGTTATTTTATGTGTATTCGGAAATATATTTTGAGACAAATTTACATTATTTTATATGTATTTTGCATATGTATTTCAATACAAATTTACCTTATTGTATGTGCATTTTGTATATTTATTTAAATACCAATTCAAATATTTTATGTGTATTTTGGTATCTCTAATTTTATAAAAAATGCGTTATTATATTGGTATTTTGCATCTTAATTTTCATACAAATTTACATTATTTTATTAATATTCTGTGTATATATTTTGATACGATTTTACATTATTCTATTTGTGTTTTGTATATATTTTTTTTATACATATTTACATTATTTAATGTGTATTTTGTATATATATTTCATACAAATTTACGTTATTATATGTGTATTTGGTTATATATTTTCATTCAAATTTACATTATTTTATGTGTATTTTGAATATGTATTTCAATACAAATTTACCTAATTTTAGGTGTATTTTGTATATTTATTTTCATACAAATTTAAATTATTATTGTGTATTTATGTATATAGATTTTTACAAATTTAGGTTATTTTATGTGTATTTTGTATATCTATTTTCATACAAATACACATTCTTTTATTGATATTTTGTTAATTTATTTTTAAGCGAATTTACATTATTTAATTTGTATTTTGTATATATATTTTTATACGTATTTACATCATTTCATGTGCATTTTGTACATATATTTCTATAGAAATCCTCGTTATTTTATGTGTATTCGTATATATATTTGAAACAAATTTACAGTTTTATGTGTATGTTGCATTTTATATTATTCTATTTGTGTTTTGTATATATTTTTTATACATATTTACATTATTTAATGTGTATTTTGTATATATATTTCATACAAATTTACGTTATCTTAAGTGTATTTGTTTATATATTTTCATACAAATTTACATTATTTTATGTGTATTTTGTATATGTATTTCAATACAAATTTGCCTAATTTTATGTGTATTTTGCATATCTATTTTCAAACAAATTTAAATTTTTTTGTGTATTTTTGTATATATTTTTATTCAAATTTTAGTTATTTTTTGTATATTTTGTATATATATTTTCCTACAAATCTACATTCTTTTAGTGGAATTTTGTTTATTTATTTTGATAGGAATTTACATTATTTTATGTGTATTTTGTATATATATTTTTCTACGTATTTACATTATTTTATGTGTATTTTGTATATATATTTTCATAAAAATTTACGTTTTTTTATTGTGTGTATTCGTATATATTTTGATACAAATTTACATTATTATTTTATGTGTATTTTCTATATACAATTTCATCCAAAATTACATTATTTTATTGGTATTTTGTTAATTTAATTCGATACGAATTTAGATTATTTCATAGGTATTTTGTATACATATTTTTATACGCATTTACATTATTTAATGTGTGTTTTGTATACATATTTTTATGCAAATTTACTTTATTTGATTTGCATTTTTGTACATATATTTTTATAGAAATTTGCGTTATTTTATGTGTATTTTGTAGATGTTTTCTCATAAAAATTTACATTAATTTATTGGTATTTTGTTTATTTATTTTGATACGAATTACATGATTATATGTGTATTTTGTACATATTTTTTTATACGTATATATATATTATTTAATGTGGTTTTTGTTTATATATTTTTATACAAATTTACGTTATTATAATTGTATTTGTATAAATATTTTGGTACAAATTTACATTATTTTATGTATTTTGTATATATATTTCAATTCAAATTTAGCTTATTTTGTGTGTATTTTGTATATCTATTTTTATACAAATTTTATTACTTATGTGTATTTTTGTATATAGTTTTATATAAATTTACGTTATTTTATGTGTACGTTGTATATTTATATTTATACAGATACACATTCTTTTATTGGTATTTTGTTGATTTATTTTGATACGAATTTACATTATTTTATGTGTATTTTGTATACATTTTTTTTCTAGAGCAGTTGGTCCAGCACCCTACACGTAATCCCGACCGTCTTGGAGATCGGCCCAACATCCTAGACCTCTTCCTTACCTCAAACCCTTCTGCTTATTCTGTCAAACTGTTCTCTCCGTTGGGCTCCTCCGATCACAATCTTATTTCTGCATCCTGTCCTATCGCTCCTGTACACCCTCTGGACCCACCGAAGAGGCGATGCTTCTGGCATTTTGCTTCAGCTCGGTGGGACGACCTGAGGATGTACTTTTCCGATTTCCCGTGGAATGATTATTGCTTCCAGGATAGAGACCCCTCTGTGTGTGCTCAGCGCATCACAGAGGTGATTGTCTCTGGAATGGAGGCATACATTCCCCGTTCTTTCTCTACTCCTCACGCAAAAAAGCCTTGGTTTAATCACGCTTGTTCTCGTACTGTCAATGATAGAGAGGTAGCTCACAAAAGGTACCAGAGCCTTCAAACTAATGCTAATTATGAACTTTACATTTCTGCCCGAAATCGTGCCAAATCTTTTCTCCGACTAACCAAAAATTCTTTCATTAATAGAAAATGTCAAAACCTTGCTTTCTCTAACTCTTCCCGTGACTTCTGGCATCTAGCCAAAAACATCTCCTCCAATTTCACTTCTTCATCTTTCCCTCCACTCAGTCCTGACGGCAACACTGCCGTCTCATCTATCTCTAAGCCTGAACTCTTCTCTCAAACTTTTTCTAAAAACTCCACTCTGGACGATTCTGGGCATATTCCTCCTACTCATCCCCCCTCTGACTCCTTTATGCCTGTTATAGAGATTCTTCAAAATAATGTTTTCTATGCCCTCTCTGGCCTCAATCCTCAGAAGGCTTATGGACCTGATGGAGTGCCTCCTATTGTCCTTAAAAACTGTGCCTCCGTGTTGTCACCCTGCCTGGTCAAACTCTTTCGCCTCTGCCTGTCAACATCTACCTTTCCTTCTTGCTGGAAGTATGCCTTCATACAGCCTCTACCTAAGAAGGGTGACCGCTCCAATCCCTCAAACTACCGTCCTATTGCTTTACTTTCTTGTCTATCTAAAGCTTTTGAATCAATCCTTAACCGGAAGATTCAAATCACCTTTCCACTTCTGACCTTCTATCTGATCGCCAGTATGGGTTCCGCAAGGGGCGTTCTACTGGTGATCTCCTAGCCTTCTTAACTGACTCTTGGTCATCCTCTCTTAGCCGTTTCGGTGAAACTTTTGCTATTGCGCTGGACATATCAAAAGCTTTTGATAGGGTCTGGCACAAATCTTTGCTTTCAAAACTACCCTCCTACGGTTTCTATCCTTCTCTCTGTACCTTTATCTCCAGTTTCCTTTCTGACCGTTCTATTTCTGCCGTGGTAGACGGTCACTGTTCTTCTCCTAAATCTATTAACAGTGGTGTCCCACAGGGTTCTGTCCTATCTCCCACTCTTTTTCTGTTGTTCATTGATGATCTTCTTTCCAAAACGAACTGTCCTATCCATTCCTACGCCGATGATTCCACTCTGCATTATTCAACTTCTTTTAATAGGAACTTAACGACTCAAGGCTGGAGACTGCAGAACGCCTAGCCTCAGACCTTACTATTATTTCCGATTGGGGCAAGAAGAACCTGGTGTCCTTCAACGCCTCAAAAACACAGTTTCTCCACCTATCCACTCGACACAATCTTCCATACAACTATCCCCTATTCTTTGACAACACCCAGCTATCACCTTCCTCAACACTAAACATTCTCGGTCTATCCTTAACTCAAAATCTCAACTGGAAACTTCATATCTCATCTCTTACTAAATCAGCTTCCTCGAGGCTGGGCGTTTTGTACCGTCTCCGCCAGTTCTTCTCCCCTGCACAGTTGCTGTCCATATATAGGGACCTTGTCCGCCCTCGTATGGAGTATGCATCTCATGTGTGGGGGGGCTCCACTCACACAGCTCTTCTGGACAGAGTGGAGGCTAAGGCTCTTCGTCTCATCAGCTCTCCTCCTCATACTGATAGTCTTCTACCTCTTAAATTCCGCCGCAATGTTGCCTCTCTTTCTATCTTCTATCGATATTTCCACGCTGACTGCTCTTCTGAACTTGCTAACTGCATGCCTCCCCCCCTCCCGCGGCCCCGCTGCACTCGACTTTCTACTCATGCTCATCCCTATACTGTCCAAACCCCTTATGCAAGAGTTAACCAGCATCTTCACTCTTTCATCCCTCACGCTGGTAAACTCTGGAACAATCTTCCTTCATCTGTATTTCCTCCTGCCTACGACTTAAACTCTTTCAAGAGGAGGGTATCAGGACACCTCTCCTCCCGAAACTGACCTATCTTTCGGCCACCTCTTTGGATTCTTTTTAGGAGCAGTGAGTAGCGGGCTTTTTTTTTTATTAATGTTTGCTTTTTGTGTGCCCTTGAACTGTCTCCTTTGCTGTAAAAAAAAAATATGCGTTTTCTTCATTTTATGTGTATTTTGTATATATATTTTTATAGAAATCTATGTTATTTTATGTGTATTCGTATATATATTTTGAAACAAATTTATATTGTTTAAATGTATTTTGCATATCTATTTCAATACAAATCTACCTTATTGTATGTTCATTTTGTATATTTATTTAAATACAAATTCAAATATTTTATGTGTATTTTGGTAATATATTTTAATAAAGAATGGGTTATTTTATGGGTATTTTGCATCTTAATTTTCATACAAATCTACATTATTTGACTAACATTCTGTGTGTTTATTTTGATACGATTTTACATTATTCTATTTGTGTTTCGTCTATATTTTTTTATACATATTTACATTACTTAATGAGTATTTTGTATATATATTTCATACAGATTTACGTTAATTTAAGTGTATTTGTTTATATATTTTCACTCAAATTTACATTATTTTATGTGTATTTTGTATATGTATTTCAATACAAATTTACCTAATTTTACACATTAAATAAATCAAAATTGAATGAAATAAATATACAAAAGAAACATAAAATAAGGTAAATTTGTAATGAAATATATGTAGAAATGTACATAAAATAATGTAAATTTGTATGGAAATATATGAACAAATACACATAAAATAACATGAATTTGTATAAAATTTGTAACAAATTATATACGAATACACACAATAAAATAAGGTAAATTTTTATGAGAATATATATACAAAATACACATAAAATAATGTAAATACGTAGAAAAATATATATACAAAATACACATAAAATAATGTAAATTCGTATCAAAATAAATAAACAAAATTCCAATAAAAGAATATATTTCTGTAGGAAAATATATATGCAAAATACAAATGAAATAACTAAAATTTGTATAAAAATATATACAAAAAACACAAAAATAATTAAAATTTGTTTGAAAATAGATATGGAAAATACACATAAATTTAGGCAAATTTGTATTGAAATACATATACAAAACCCACATAAAATAATGTAAATTTGTATGAAAATATATAAACAAATACACATAAAATAACGTAAATTTGGATGAAATATATATACAAAATATTCATTAAATAATTTAAATATGTATAAAAATATATATTCAAAATACACATAGAATAAAGAAAAATCGTATCAAAATAAATCAATAGAATATCAATAAAATAATGTAAATTTGTATGAGAATAAAGATGCAAAATACCCATATAATAACGCATATTTGTATAAAAATATATATACATATAAAGTAATAAATTTTTTATTAAAATAAATATACAAAATGCACATACAATAAAGTAAATTTGTATTGAAATAGATATGTAAAATACACATCAATAAAGTAAATTTGTATCAAAATATATATACGAATACTCATAAAATAGAGTAAATTACTATGAAAATATACATACAAATTACATATAAAATTATGTAAATAAATATAAAAATATATATACCAAATATGCCTCAAATAATGTAAATTTGTATCAAAATAAATAAAGAAAATTAAGATAAAAGAACGTATATTTGTAGGAAAATAAATATACAAAATACACATTTAAATACATGTACAAAATACACTTAATATAATGAAAATTTGTATGAAATGAAAACAAATACACATAAAGTAACGTATATTTGTATAAAATATATATACAAAATACACATAGAATAATGTAAAATCGAGTTAAAATAAATACACAGAATATCAATAAAATAATGTAAATTTGTATGAAAATAAAGATGCAAAATACTCATAAAATAATTAAATATGTATTAAAATTAACATAAAAAATGCACATACAATAAGTTAAATTTGTATTGAAAAAATATGCAAAAATACATATAAACCAGTGTAAATTTGTTTCAAAATATATATACGAATACACATAAAATAACGTAGATTTCTATAGAAATATATATACAAAATACACATGAAATGATATAAATACGTATAAAAATATATATACAAAATACACATTAAATAATGTAAACTCGCGTCAAAATAAATAAACAAAATATCAATAAAAGAATGCGTATTTGTATGAAAATAGATATACAAAATACACATAAAATAACCTAAATTTGTATAAAACTATATACAAAAATGCACAAAAATAATTTAAATTTGTATGAAAATAAATATACAAAATACACATAAAATTATGTAAATTTGTATTGAAATACATATACAAAATACACTTAAAATAATGTAAATTTGAATGAAAATATATAAACAAATACACTTAAGATAACGTAAATTTGTATGATATATATATACAAAATACACATTAAATAATGTAAATATGTATAAAAAATATATACAAAACACAAATAGAATAATATAAAATCGTATCAAAATATATACACAGAATATTAATAAAATAATGTAAATTTGTATGAAAATTAAGATGCAAAATACCTATAAAATAACGCATTTTTTATAAAATAATATATACCAAAATACACAAAATATTTGAATTTGTATTAAAATAAATATGCAAAATGCACATACAATAACGTAAATTTGTATTGAAATAGATATGCAAAATACATATAAAACAATGTAAATTTGTTTCAAAATATATATACGAATACACATCAAATAACGTAGATTTCTATAAAAATATATATACAAAATACACATAAAATTAAGTAAATACGTATAAAAAAATGTATACAAAATACACATAAAATAATGTAAATTCGTATAAATATAAATAAACAAAATACCAATAAAAGAATGTGTATTTGTATAAATATAAATATACAAAATGCACATAAAATAACGTAAATTAATATAAAACTATATACAAAAATACACAGAAGTAATTAAATTTGTATGAAAATAGATATACAAAATACACACAAAATAAACTAAATTTGAATTGAAATATATATACAAAATACATAAAATAAAGTAAATTTGTATCAAAATCTTTTTAAGAAATACACATATAATAACGTAGATTTGTATAAAAATATATAAACGAAATACACATTAAATAATGTAAATACGTATAAAAAAATATGTACAAAATACACATATAATCATGTAATTCGTATCAAAATAAATAAACAAAAAAACAATAAAATAATGTAAATTTGTATGAGAAAACATATACAAAATACACATAAAATTTATTTGCATAAAAAAAATATACAAAACACACATTAGATAATGTAAATGAGTATAAAAATATGTATACAAAATACCTATGAAATAATCTAAATTCGTATCGAGTTAAATTAAGAAAATACCAATAAAATAATGTAACCTTGGATGAATATATATATAGAAAACACACATAAAATAACCTAAATACAAATACAAATATACACATTAAATAATTTAAAATTGAATAAAATAAATATACAAAATAATCATAAAATAAGGTAAATTTGTAATGAAATATATGTAAAAATACACATAAAATAATATAAATTTGTATGAAAATACATATACAAATACACATAAAATAACATGAATTTGTATAAAATTTGTATCAAAATATATACGAATACACACAATAAAATAACATAAATTTTTACGAAAATGTATATATAAAATACACATAAAATAATTTAAATACGTAGAAAAATACATATACAAAATACACATAAAATAATGTAAATTCGTAACAAATTAAATACAAAAATTCCAATAAAAGAATGTATATTTGTAGGAAAATATATATACAAAATACAATTAAAATAACTAAAATTTTTATAAAAATATATACAAAAATACAAAAAAATAATTTAAATTTGTTTGAAAATAGATATGCAAAATACACATAAAGTTAGGCAAATTTGTATTGAAATACATATACAAAACTCACATGAAATAATGTAAATTTGTATGAAAATATATAAACAAATACACATAAAATAACGTAAATTTAGATAAAATATATATACAAAATATACATTAAATATTTTAAATATGAATACAAATATATTATATTATATATATTTTTATTGAAATTATCGTTATTTATGTGTATTTTGTAAATGTTTTCTCATAAATTTACATTATTTTATTGGTATTTTTTCTATTTATTTTGATACGAATTACATGATTATTTGTGTATTTTGTACATATTTTTTTATACGTATTTATATTATTTAAAGTGTTTTTTGTTTATATATTTTCATACATATTTACGTTATTGTATGTGTATTTGTATAAGTATTTTGATACAAATTTACATTATTTTATGTATTTTGTATATATATTTCAATTCAAATTTAGCTTATTTTATGTGTATTTTGTATATCTATTTTCATACAAATTTAATTACTTATATGTATTTTTGTATATAGTTTTATATAAATTTACGTTATTTTTTGTGTATTTTGTATATTTATATTTATACAAACACACATTCTTTTATTAGTATTTTGTTTATTTATTTTGATACGAGTTTACATTATTTTATGTGTATTTTGTATACATTTTTTTATACGTATTTACTCAATTATATGTGTATTTTGTAAATATATTTTTATAGAAATCTGCGTTATTTTATGTGTATTCCTTTATATATTTTGAAACAAATTTACATTGTTTTATATGTATTTTGTGTATCTATTTCAATACAAATCTACGTTATTGTATGTGCATTTTGTATATTTATTTTAATACAAAATCAAATATTTTATGTGTTTTTTATATATATTTTTATAAAAAAAAAGCGTTATTTTATGGGTATTTTGCATCTTAATTTTCATACAAATTTACATTATTTTATTAATATTTTGTGTATTTATTTTGATACGATTTTACATTATTCTATTTGTGTTATGTATATATTTTTTTATACGTATTTACATATACACATAGAATAACGTTAAATCGTATCAAAATAAATAAACAGAATATGAATAAAATAATATAAATTTGTATGAAAATAAAGATGCAAAATATCCATATAATAACGCATATTTGCATAAAAATATGTATACAAAAATACATATAAAATAATGAAATTTGTATTAAAATAAATATACAAAATGCACATACAATAAAGTAAATTTGTATTGAAATAGATATGCAAAATACACATCAATAATGTAAATTTGTATCAAAATAGATATACGAATACTCATAAAATAGAGTAAATTTCTATGAAAATATACATACAAAATATATATACAAAATACACATTTAACTAGTTAAATTTGTATTTAAATACATGTACAAAAAACACATAAAATAATGTAAATTTATATGAAATGAAAACAAATACACATAAAATAACGTACATTTTATATAAAATATATATACAAAATACACAGAATAATGTAAAATCATATCAAAATAAATACACAGAATGTCAATAAAATAATGTAAATTTGTATGAAAATAAAGATGCAAAATACCCATAAAATAAAGCATATTTTTATAAAAATACATATACAAAAATACACATAGAATAATCAAATTTGTATTAAAATTAATATACAAAATACACATGCAATAAGGTAAGTTTGTATTGAAAAAATATGCAAAATACACATAAAACAATGTAAATTTGTTTCAAAATATATCTACGAATACACATAAAATAACGGAGATTTCTATAGAAATATATATACAAAATACTCATGAAATGATGTAAATATGTATAAAAATATGGGTAGGCGGTCGCCGAAGTGATAGCGTACTGGACCCACATTCGCCGCGTGATGGACGACGCGGGTTCGAATCCTCACGCTACCACTCGGATTTTTCAGTCACCGCCGAGTGGCTTAAAACTACCCACATGCTGTCCTGAAGACCATCCATCAACCCGGACTCTAGAGGAAGCCGTCCAAGCGAATCAAGAACGAGTTCCGGGGGGCAGCATGAGCCAATGCAAGATGGCGCCACTATAAGCACTCGCCTGCGCCAGAACGGGCTGGGCTGACCATCAGGCCCCACCTGGAAGAAGCCTTGGGCCGACCATCAGGCCCCACCGGGAAGATGCCTACCGGCGCAATAGGCAACAACGTAAAAAAATATAAAAAAATTTGTGTATATTTTTTTTACACATATTTACATTATTTAATGTTTATTGTGTTATATATATTCTCAAAAAAATTTTTATATTTTATTTGTATTTTTTATATTTTTATATTTTATTTAATTTATTTTATTTTGTATGTATATATACATTTTTCATTTTTTTACGTTATTTTTTGTTATTTAATGTGTATTTGTATATATGTTTTCATACAAATTTATATTATTTTATGTGTATTTTTACATATTTCATTACAAATTTACCTTATTTTATGTTTATTTTGTATATTTATTTCATTCAATTTTAAATTATTTTATGTGTATATTTGTATTTGTATTTAGGTTATTTTATGTGTATTTTCTATATATATTTTCATCCAAAATTACATTATTTTATTGCTATTTTCTTAATTTAATTCGATACGAATTTAGATTATATCATAGGTATTTTGTATACATATTTTTGTACTCATTTGCATTATCTAATGTGTGTTTTGTATATATATTTTTATGCAAATTTATATTATGTGCATTTTTGTACATATATTTTTATAGAAATTTGCGTTATTTTATTTTTATTTTTTATATTTTTTATCATAAAAATTTAAATTATTTTATTTGTATTTTGTTTATTTATTTTGATACGAATTACATGATTATATGTGTATTTTGTACATCTTTTTTATACGTATTTACATTATGTAATGTGTATTTTGTTTATATATTTTTATACAAATTTACGTTATTATATGTGTATTTGTATAAATATTTTGATACAAATTTACTTCATTTTATGTGTTTTGTATATATATTTTAAATCAAATTTAGCTTATGTTGTGTGTGTTTTGTATATCTATTTTCAAACAAATTTAATTACTTTTGTGTATTTTTGTATATAGTTTTATATAAATTTACGTTATCTAATGTGTATTTTGTATATTTATATTTATACAAATACACATTTTTTTATTGGTATTTTGTTTATTTATTTTTATACGAATTTACATTATTTTATGTGTATTTTGTATACATTTTTTTTATACGTATTTACTTCATTTTATGTGTATTTTGTATATATATATATATATATATATATATATATATATATATATATATATATATATATATATATATATATATATATATATATATATATATATATATTTTATAGAAATCTACGTTATTTTATGTGTATTCGTATATATATCTTGAAACAAATTTACATTGTTTTATATGTATTTTGCATATCTATTTCAAAACAAATTTACCTTATTTTATGTTTATTTTGTATATTTATTTTAATACAAATTTTATATTTTATGTGTATATTTGTATATATATTTATATAAAAAAAGGGCGTTATTTATTGGGTATTTTGCATCTTTATTTTCATACAAATTTACATTATTTTATTAATATTCTGTGTATTTATTTTGATACGATTTTACATTATTCTATTTGTGTTTTGTATATATTTTTTATACATATTTACATTATTTAATTTGTATTTTGTATATATATTTTATACAAATTTACGTTATTTTAAGTATATTTGTTTATGTATCTTAATTCAAATTTACATTATTTTATGTGTATTTTGTATATGTATCTCAATACAAATTTACCTAATTTTATGTGTATTTTGTATATTTATTTTCATACAAATTTAAATTATTTTTTTGTATTTTTGTATATAGTTTTATACAATTTTAGGTTATCTTATGTGTATTTTGTATATCTATTTTCATACAAATACACATTCTTTTATTGATATTTTGTTTTTTATTTTGACGCGAATTTACATTATTTAATGTGTATTTTGTATATATATATTTTTATACGTATTTACATCAATTCATGTGTATTTAGTATATATATTTCTATAGAAATCTTCGTTATTTTATGTGTATTCGTATATATATTTTGAAACAAATTTACACTGTTTTATGTGTATTTTGCATATTTTTTCAATACAAATTTATCTTATTGTATCTTCATTTTGTATATTGATCTTAATACAATTTTAATTATTCTATGTGTATTTTTGGATAAGTATTTTTATAAAAATATGGTTTATTTTATGGTTATTTTGCATCTTTATTTTCATACAAATTTATATTATTTTATTGATATTCTGTGTATCTATTTTGATGCGATTTTACATTATTCTATGTGTATTTTGTATATATATTTTATACAAATGTACGTTATTTTATGTGTATTTGTTTTCATTTCATACAAATTTACATTATTTTATGTGTATTATTACTTGTATTTAAATACAAATTTAACTAATTATATGTGTATTTTGTATATCTATTTTCATACAAATTGAAATTATTATTTTTTTTTTGTATATATATTTATACAAATTTTCGTTATTTTATGTGTATTTTCTATATTTATTTTCCTACACATATACATTCTTTTATCGGAATTTTGTTTATTTATTTTGATACGAATTTACATTATTTTAGGTGTATTTGGTATATATATATTTATACTTTTTTACATCATTTTATATGTATTTTGTATGTATATTTTCATAGAAATTTACTCTATTTTATGAGTATTCGTAAATATATTTTGATACAAATTTACATTATTTATGTGTATTTTGCATATCTATTTCAATACAAATTTACTTTATTGTATGTGCATTTTGAATATTTATTTTAATACAAATTAAATTATTTTATATGTATTTTTGTATATATATTTTTATGCAATTATGCGTTATTATATGGGTAATTTGCGTCTTTATTTTTATAAATATTTATATTATTTTAATGATATTCTGTGTTTATTTTGATACGATTTAACATTATTCTATGTGTATTTTGTATATATATTTTTATGCATATTTACATATTTTAATGTTTATTTTGTATATATATTTTATCCAAATTTACGTTATTTTATATGTATTTGTTTATATATTTTTATACAAATTTACATTATTTTATGTGTATTTTGTGTATGTATCTCAATACAAATTTGCCTATTTTTATGTGTATTTTGCATATATATTTTCAAAAAAATTAAAATTATTTTTTGTGTATTTTTGTATATATTTTTATACAAATTTTAGTTATTTTATTTGTATTTTGTATATATATTTTCCTACAAATATACATTCTTTTATTGGAATTTTGTTTATTTATTTTGATTCGAATTTACATTGTTTTATGTGTATTTTGTATATATATTTTTCTACGTATTTAAATTATTTTATGTGTATTTTGTATATACATTTTCATAAAAATTTACGTTATTTTATTGTGTGTATTAGTATATATTTTGATACAAATTTTATACCAATTCATGTTATTTTATGTGTATTTGTATTTATATTTTCATAGAAATTTATATTATTTTATAAGTACTTTTACATATATTTCATTACAAATTTACCTTATTTTATGTTTATTTTGTATATTTATTTCATTCACTTTTAAATTATTTGATATGTATATTTGTATTTGTTTTTAGGTTATTTTATGTGTATTTTCAAATATATAGTTTTCATCCAAAATTACATTATTTTATTGGTATTTTCTTAATTTAATTCGATACGAATTTAGATTATTTCATATGTATTTTGTATACATTTTTTATACTCATTAACATTATGTAATGTGTGTTTTGTATATATTTTTTAAAGCAAATTTATTTTATGTGCATTTTTGTACATATATGTTTATAGAAATTTGCGTTATTTAATGTGTATTTTGTATATGTTTTCTCATACAATTTTTATTTTATTTTATTGGTATTTTGTTTATTTATTTTGATACGAATTACATGATTATATGTGTATTTTGTACATTTTTTTTTATACGTATTTACATTATTTAATGTGTATTTTGTTTAGATATTTTTGTATAAAATTTACGTAATTATATGTGTATTTGTAAAAATATTTTGATACAAACTTACTTTATTTTATGTATTTTGTATATATATTTCAATTCAAATTCAGTTTATTTTGTGTGTATTTTGTATATCTGTTTTCATTCAAATTTAAATACTTATGTGTATTTTTGTATATAGTTTTACATAAATTTACGTTATTTTATGTGCATTTTGTATATTTATATTTATACAAATACACATTCTTTTATTGGTATTTTGTTTATTTATATTTATACGAATTTACATTATTTTATGTGTATTTTGTATACATTTTTTTATACGTTTTTACTTAATTTTATGTGTATTTTGTATATGTATTTTTATAGAAATCCACGTTATTTTATGTGTATTCGTATATATATTTTGAAACAAATTTACATTATTTTATATGTATTTTGCATCTGAATTTCAATACAAATCTACCTTATTGTATGTGCATTTTGTATATTTATTTTAATACAAATTCAAATATTTTATTTGTATTTTGGTATCTATAATTTTATAAAAAAATGCGTTATTTTACAGGTATTTTGCTTCTTAATTTTCATACAAATTTACATTATTTTATTAATATTCTGTGTATATATTTTGATACGATTTTACATTATTATATTTGTGTTTTGTATATATTTTTTTATACATATTTACATTATTTATTGTGTATTTTGTATATATATTTTCATTCAAATTTACATTATTTTATGTGTATTTTGTATATGTATTTCAATACAAATTTACCTAATTTTATGCGTATTTTGTATATTTCTTTTCATACAATTTTAGATTATTTTTGTATATTTTTGTATATAGTTTTATACAAATTAAGGTTATTTTATGTGTATTTTGTATATCTATTTTCATATAAATACACATTCTTTTATTGATATTTTGTTAATTTATTTTGACGCGAATTTACATTATTTAATGTGTATTTTATATATATATTTTTAGACGTATTTATATAATTTCATGGGTATTTTGTGTAGAGAGAGAGAGAGAGATATATGTGTATTCGTATATATATTTTGAAACATATTTACACTGTTTTATGTGTATTTTGCATATTTTTTCATTACAAATTTACCTTATTGTATGTGCATTTTTTATGTTAATTTTAATACAAATTTAATTATTTTATGAGTATTTTGCATCTTTATTTTCATACAAATTTACATTATTTTATTGATATTCTGTGTATTTATTTTAATTCGATTTAACATTATTCTATGTGTATTTTATATATATTTTATACAAATATACGTTACTTTATGTGTATTTGTTTTCATTTCATACAAATTTTCATTATTTTATGTGTATTTTGTACATGTATTTAAATGTGTATTTTGTATATTTATTTTCCTACAAATATATGTTCTTTTATCGGAATTTTCTTTATTTATTTTGATACGAATTTACATTATATGAGGTATATTTGGTATATATATTTTTATACTTATTTACATCATTTTATATGTATTTTGTATGTATATTTTCATTGAAATTTACTCTATTTTATGAGTATTCGTATACATATTTTTATACAAATTTACTTTATTGATGTTTATTTTGCATATCTATTTCAATACAAATTTACTTTATTGTATGTGCATTTTGTATATTTATTTTAATAAAAATTTAATTATTTTATATGTATTTTTGTATATATATTTTTATACAAATATGCGTTATTATATGGGTATTTTGCATCTTTATTCTCATACAAATTTACATTATTTTATTGATATTCTGTTTATTTATTTTGATACGATCTTACTTTATTCTATGTTTATTTTGTGTATATATTTTTATACATATTTAAATTATTTAATGTATATTTTGTATATATATTTTATCCAAATCTACGTTATTTTATGTGTATTTGTTTATATATTTACATACAGATTTACATTATTTTATGTTGGTTTTTTATATGTATTTCAATACAAATTTGCCTAATTTTATATGTATTTTCCTTATCTATTTTCAAACAAATTTAATATATTTTTGTGTATTTTTTGTATATTTTTATACAAATTTTAGTTATTTCATTTGTATTTTGAGTATATATTTTCCTACATATATACATTCTTTTATTGGAATTTTGTTTATTTATTTTGATACGAATTTATATTATTTTATATGTATTTTGTATATATATTTTTCTACGTATTTACATTATTTTATGTGTATTTTGTATATATATTCTCATATAAATTTACCTTATTTTATTGTGTGTATTCGTATATAATTTGTTACAAATTTTATACAAATTCATGTTATTTTATGTGTATTTGTACATATATTTTCATACAAATTTACATTATTTTATGTGCATTTTTACATATATTTCATTACAAATTTACCTTATTTTATGTTTATTTTGTATATTTTTTTCATTCAATATACAAAATATACAAAAAACACATAAAATTAGGTAAATTTGTATTGAAATACATATACAAAATACACATAAAATAATGTAAATTTGAATGAAAATATATAAACGAATACACATAAATTAACGTAAATTTGTATTAAATATATATAAAAAATACTCATTAAGTAATGTAAATATGTATAAAAAAATATATACAAAACACAAATAGAATAATGTAAAATCGCACCAAAATAAATACACAGAATGTTCATAAAATAATGTAAATTTGTATGAAAATTAAGAAGCAAAATACCCATAAAATAACGCATTTTTTATTAAAATATATTACCAAAATACACATAAAATATTTGAATTTGTATTAAAATAAATATACAAAATGAACATACAATAAGGTAAATTTGTATTGATATAGATATGCAAAATATATATAAAACAATATAAATTTGTTTCAAAATATATTTACGAATACACATAAAATAACGTAGATTTCTATAAAAATATATATAATATAATATATTTGTATTCATATTTAAAATATTTAATGTATATTTTGTATATATATTTTATCCAAATTTACGTTATTTTATGTGTATTTGTTTATATATTTTCATACAAATTTACATTATTTCATGTGAGTTTTGTATATGTATTTCAATACAAATTTGCCTAACTTTATGTGTATTTTGCATATCTATTTTCAAACAAATTTAAATTATTTTTTTGTATTTTTGTATATATTTTTATAAAAATTTTAGTTATTTTAATTGTATTTTGTATTATATTTTCCTACAAATATACATCCTTTTATTGGAATTTTTGTATTTAATTTGTTACGAATTTACATTATTTTATGTGTATTTTGTATATGTATTTTTCTACGCATTTAAATTATTTTATGTGTATTTTATATATTCATTTTCGTAAAAATTTATGTTATTTTATTGTGTATATTCGTATATATTTTGATACAAATTTTATACAAATTCATGTTATTTTATGTGTATTTGTATATGTATTTTCATACAAATTTATATTATTTTATGTGTATTTTTACATATATTTCATTACAAATTTACCTTATTTTATGATTATTTTGTATATTTATTTTATTTAATTTTAAATTATTTAATATGTATATTTGTATTTGTATTTAGGTTATTTTATGTGTGTTTTCTATATATATATTCATCCAAGGCTACATTATTTTATTGGTATTTTCTTAATTTAACTCGATACGAATTTAGATTATTTCATAAGTATTTTGTATACATATTTGTATACTCATTTACATTATCTAATGTGTGTTTTGTATATTTTTTTTATGCAAATAAATTTTATGTGTATTTTGTATATGTTTTCTCATACAAATTTACATTATTTTATTGTTTTTTGTTTATTTATTTTGATACGAATTACATGATTATATGTGTATTTTGTACATATTTTTTTATACGTATTTACATTATTTAATGTGTATTTCGTTTATATATTTTTATACAAATCTACGTTATTATATGTGTATTTCTTAAAAAGATTTTGATACAAATTTACTTTATTTTATGTATTTTGTATATATATTTCAATTCAAATTTAGTTTATTTTGTGTGTATTTTGTATATCTATTTTCATACAAATTTAATTACTTCTGTGTATTTTTGTATATAGTTTTATATTAATTTACGTTTTTTTATGTGCATTTTGTATATTTATATTTATACAAATACACATTTTTTTATTGGTATTTTGTTTATTTATATTTATACGAATTTACATTATTTTATGTGTATTTTGTATGCATTTTTTATACGTATTTACTTAATTTTATGTGTATTTTGTATATATATTTTTATAGAAATCTACGTTATTTGATGTGTATTCATATATATATTTTGAAACAAATTTACATTGTTTTATATGTATTTTGCATATCTATTTCAATACAAATTTACGTTATTGTATGTGCATTTTGCATATTTATTTTAATACAAATTCAAATATTTTGTGTATTTTGGTATATATTATTTTATAAAAAATGCGTTATTTTATAGGTATTTTGCATCTTAATTTTCATACAAATTTACATTATTTTATTAATATTTTGTGTATATATTTTGATACGATTTTATATTATTCTATTTGTGTTTTGTATATATTTTTTATACATATTTACATTATTTAATGTGTATTTTGAATATATATATCATACAAATTTACGTTATCTTAAGTGTATTTGTTTATATATTTTCATTCAGATTTACATTATTTTAAGTGTATTTTGTATATGTATTTCAATACAAATTTACATAATTTTATGAGTATTTTGTATATTTATTTTCATACAAATTTTAATTATTTTTGTGCATTTTTCTATATAGTTTTATACAAATTTAGGTTATTTTATGTGTATTTTGTATATCTATTTTCATACAAATACGCATTCTTTTATTGATATTTTGTTTATTTATTTTGACGCGAGTTTACATTATTTAATGTGTATTTTGTATATATATTTTTATACGTATTTATATCATTTCATGTGTATTTTTTATATATATATTTCTATAGAAATCTACGTTATTTTATGTGTATTCGTATATATATTTTGAAACAAATTTACACTGGTTTATATGTATTTTTGCATATTTTTTCAATACAAATTTAACTTATTGTATGTGCATTTTTTATGTTAGTTTTAATACATATTTAATTATTTTATGAGTATTTTGCATCTTTATTTTCATACAAATTTACATTATTTTATTGATATTCTGTGTATTTATTTTAACTCGATTTTACATTATTCTATGTGTATTTTGTATATATATTTTATACAAATATACGTTACTTTATGTGTATTTGTTTTCATTTCATACAAATTTTCATTATATTAAGTGTATTTTGAACATGTATTTAAATGTGTATTTTGTATATTTATTTTCCTACAAATATACGTTCTTTGATCTTAATTTTCTTTATTTATTTTGATACAAATTTACATTATTTGAGGCATATTTGGTATATATATTTTTATATTTATTTACATAATTTTATATGTAATTTGTATGTATATTTTCATAGTAATTTACTCTATTTTATGAGTATTCGTATATATATTTTGTTACAAATTTACTTTATTGATGTGTATTTTACATATCTATTTCAATACAAATTTACTTTATTGTATGTGCATTTTGTATATTTATTTTAATAAAAATTTAATTACTTTATATGTATTTTTGTATATATATTTTTATACAAATATGCGTTATTATATGGGTATTTTGCATCTTTATTCTCATACAAATTTACATTATTTTATTGATATTCTATTGATTTATTTTGATACGATTTTTCTTTATTCTATGTGTATTTTGAATATATATTTTTATACATATTTAAATTATTTAATGAATATTTTGTATATATATTTCATCCAAATTTACGTTATTTTATGTGTATTTGTTTATATATTTTCATACAAATTTACATTATTTTATGTGGGTTTTGTATATGTATTTCAATACAAATTTGCCTAAATTTATGTGTATTTTCCATATCTATTTTCAAACAAATTTTAATTATTTTTGTGTATTTTTGTATATATTTTTATACAAATTTTAGTTATTTCATTTGTATTTTGCATATATATTTTCCTACAGAAATATATTCTTTTATTGGAATTTTGTTTATTTATTTTGATACGAATTTACATTATTTTATGTGTATTTTGTATATATGTTTTTCTACGTATTTACATTATTAAATGTGTATTTTGTATATTTATTCTCATAAAAATTTACCTTATTTTATTGTGTTTATTCGTATATAATTTGTTACAAATTTTATACAAATTCATGTTATTTTATGTGTATTTGTTCATACATTTCCATACAAATTTACATTATTTTATGTGCATTTCTACATATATTTCATTACAAATTTACCTTATTTTATGTTTATTTTGTATATTTATTTCAATCAATTTTGATTTATTTAATGTGTAAAATTAGGTAAATTTGTATTGAAATACATATACAAAATACACATAAAATGATGTAAATTTGAGTGAAAATATATAAACAAATACACTTAAATTAACGTAAATCTGTATGAAATATATATACAAAATACTCATTAAGTAATGTAAATATGTATAAAAAAATATAGACGAAACACAAATAGAATAATGTAAAATCGTATCAAAATAAATACACAGAATGTTAGTTAAATAATGTAGATTTGTATGAAAATTAAGATGCAAAATACCCATAAAATAACCCATTTTTTATTAAAATATATTACCAAAATACACATAAAATATTTGAATTTGTATTTAAATAAATATACAAAATGAACATACAATAAGGTAAATTTGTATTGAAATAGATATGCAAAATACATTTAAACAATATAAATTTGTTTCAAAATATATATACGAATACACATAAAATAACATAGATTTCTATAAAAAATATATATACAAAATACACATAAAATGAAGAAAACGCATATTTTTTTTTTTTCACAGCAAAGGAGACAGTTCAAGGGCACACAAAAAGCAAACATTAATAAAAAAAAAAAAAGCCCGCTACTCACTGCTCCTAAAAATAATCCAAAGAGGTGGCCGAAAGATAGGTCAGTTTCGGGAGGAGAGGTGTCCTGATACCCTCCTCTTGAAAGAGTTTAAGTCGTAGGCAGGAGGAAATTCAGATGAAGGAAGATTGTTCCAGAGTTTACCAGCGTGAGGGATGAAAGAGTGAAGATGCTGGTTAACTCTTGCATAAGGGGTTTGGACAGTATAGGGATGAGCATGAGTAGAAAGTCGAGTGCAGCGGGGCCGCGGGAGGGGGGGAGGCATGCAGTTAGCAAGTTCAGAAGAGCAGTCAGCGTGGAAATATCGATAGAAGATAGAAAGAGAGGCAACATTGCGGCGGAATTTAAGAGGTAGAAGACTATCAGTATGAGGAGGAGAGCTGATGAGACGAAGAGCCTTAGCCTCCACTCTGTCCAGAAGAGCTGTGTGAGTGGAGCCCCCCCACACATGAGATGCATACTCCATACGAGGGCGGACAAGGTCCCTATATATGGACAGCAACTGTGCAGGGGAGAAGAACTGGCGGAGACGGTACAAAACGCCCAGCCTCGAGGAAGCTGATTTAGTAAGAGATGAGATATGAAGTTTCCAGTTGAGATTTTGAGTTAAGGATAGACCGAGAATGTTTAGTGTTGAGGAAGGTGATAGCTGGGTGTTGTCAAAGAATAGGGGATAGTTGTATGGAAGATTGTGTCGAGTGGATAGGTGGAGAAACTGTGTTTTTGAGGCGTTGAAGGACACCAGGTTCTTCTTGCCCCAATCGGAAATAATAGTAAGGTCTGATGCTAAGCGTTCTGCAGTCTCCAGCCTTGAGTCGTTAAGTTCCTGAAGGGTGGGTCTTGTATTAAAAGAAGTTGAATAATGCAGAGTGGAATCATCGGCGTAGGAATGGATAGGACAGTTCGTTTTGGAAAGAAGATCATCAATGAACAACAGAAAAAGAGTGGGAGATAGGACAGAACCCTGTGGGACACCACTGTTAATAGATTTATGAGAAGAACAGTGACCGTCTACCACGGCAGAAATAGAACGGTCAGAAAGGAAACTGGAGATAAAGGTACAGAGAGAAGGATAGAAACCGTAGGAGGGTAGTTTTGAAAGCAAAGATTTGTGCCAGACCCTATCAAAAGCTTTTGATATGTCCAGCGCATTAGCAAAAGTTTCACCGAAACGGCTAAGAGAGGATGACCAAGAGTCAGTTAAGAAGGCTAGGAGATCACCAGTAGAACGCCCCTTGCGGAACCCATACTGGCGATCAGATAGAAGGTCAGAAGTGGAAAGGTGCTTTTGAATCTTCCGGTTAAGGATTGATTCAAAAGCTTTAGATAGACAAGAAAGTAAAGTAATAGGACGGTAGTTTGAGGGATTGGAGCGGTCACCCTTCTTAGGTACAGGCTGTATGAAGGCATACTTCCAGCAAGAAGGAAAGGTAGATGTTGACAGGCAGAGGCGAAAGAGTTTGACAAAATACAAATAAAATAACTAAAATTTGTATAAAAATTTATACAAAAATACAAAAAAATAGTTTAAATTTGTTTGAAAATAGGTGTGCAAAATACACATAAAATTAGGCAAATTTGTATTGAAATACATATACAAAATACACATGAAATAATGTAAATTTGTATGAAAATATATAAACAAATACACATAAAATAACGTAAATTTCCATAAAATATATATACATAATATACATTAAATAATGTAAATATGTATGAAATATATATACAAAGTACACATAGAATATTGTAAAATCGTATCAAAATAAAAAAAAAAGAATATCAATAAAATAATGTAAATTTGTGTGCAAAATACCGATAAAATAAAGCATATTTTAATGAAAATACATATACAAAAATACACATTGAATAATTAAATTTGTATTAAAATTAATATAGAAAATGCACATACAATAAGGTAAATTTGTATTGAAAAAATATGCAAAATACACATAAAACTGTAAATTTGTTTCAAATATATATACGAATACACATAAAATAACGTAGATTTCTATAATTATATTATATACAAAACACACATAAAATTAAGTAAATACGTATAAAAAAATGTATTCAAAATACACATAAAATAATGTAAATTCGTATCAAAATAAATAAACAAAATAGCAATAAAAAAATGTGTATTTGTATAAATATAAATATACAAAATACATATAAAATAACGTAAATTTATATAAAACTATATACAAAAATACACAGAAGTAATTAAATTTACCTTATTGTATGTGCATTTTTTATGTTTATTTTAATACAAATCTTATTATTTTATGTGTATTTTGGTAAATATATTTTTATAAAAAATGAGTTATTTTATTGGTATTTTGCTTCTTTATTTTCATACAAATTTACATTATTTTATTAATAATCTGTGTATTTATTTTGATATGATTTTACATTATTCTATTTGTTTTTTGTATACATTTTTCTAAATATATTTACGTTATTTAATGTGTATTTTGTATATGTATTTCAATACAAATTTACCTAATTTTATGTGTATTTTGTATATTTATTTTCATACAAATTTAAATTATTTTTGTGTATTTTTGTATATAGTTTTATACAAATTTATGTTATTTCATGTATATTTTGTATGTCTATTTTCATACAAATACACATTCTTTTATTGGTATTTTGTTTATTTATTTTGATACGAATTTACATTATTTTATGTGTATTTTGTATACATTTTTTATACGTATTTACTTCATTTTATGTGTATTTTGAATATATATTTTTATAGAAATCTACGTTATTTTATGTGTATTCGTATACATATTTTGAAACAAATTTATATTGCTTTATATGTATTTTGCATATCTATTTCAATACAAATTTACCTTATTGTACATATAAAACAATGTAAATTTGTTTCAAAATATATGTACGAATACACATAAAATAACGTAGATTTCTATAAAAATATATATACAAAATACACATAAATTAAGTAAATACGTATAAAAAAATGTAAACAATATACACATAAAATAATGTAAATTCGAAACAAAATAAATAAACAAAATACCAATAAAATAATGTATATTTGTATAAAAATAAATATATATACAAAATAAACATAAAATCAGGTAAATTTGTAATGAAATATATGTACAAAATACACATAAAATAATGTAAACTTATATGAAAATATATATACAAATACTCATAAAATACCATGAATTTGTATAAAAATGTATATTCAAAATAAATATTAAATAATGTAAATGCGTATAAAACTATATATACAAAGTACATATAAAATAATGTAAATTCGTATCAATATAAATCAACAAAATACCAATAAAATAATATATATTTGAATGAAAATAAATTTACAAAATACACATAACATAACTAAATATATATTTATAAAATATATACAAAAATACATAAAAATAATTTGAGTTTGTATGAATATAGATATACAAAATACACATTAAACTAGGTAAATTTCTTTTGAAATATATATACAAAATACCCGTAAAATATTGTAAATTTGTGTCAAAATATATAAACAAATACACATAAAATAACGTAAATTTGTATGAAAAATATATACAAAATACACAGAGAATAATGTTAAATCGTATCAAAATGAATGAGCAGAGTATGTAAATTTGTATGAAAATAAAGATGCAAAATACCCATAAAATAAAGCATATTTTTATAAAAATACATATACAAAAATACACATAGAATAACTAAATTTGTATTAAAATTAATATACAAAATGCATATACAATACGGTAAATTTGTATTGAAAAAATATGCAAAATACACATAAAAGTGTAAATTTGTTTAAAAATCTATGTACGAATAAACATAAAATAACGTAGATTTCTATAGAAATATATATACAAAATTCACATGAAATGATGTAAATACGTATAAAAATATATATACAAAATACACATTAAATAATGTAAATTCGCGTCAAAATAAATAAACAAAATATCAATAAAAGAATGTGAATTTGAATGAAAATAGATATACAAAATACTCATAAAATAACCTAAATTTGTATAAAACTATATACAAAAATACACAAAAATAATTTAAATTTGTATGAAAATAAAGATACAAAATACACATAAAATTAGGTAAATTTGTATTGAAATACATATACAAAATACACATAAAATAATGTAAATTTGAATGAAAATATATAAACATATACACTTAAAATAATGTAAATTTGTATCAAATATATATACAAAATACAAATTAAATAATGTAAATATGTATAAAAAAACATATACAAAACACAAATAGAATAATGTAAAATCGTATCAAAAATAAATACACAGAATATTAATAAAATAATGTAAATTTGTATGAAAATAAAGATGCAAAACACCTATAAAATAACGCATTTTTTATATAAATATATATACTAAAATACACATAAAATATTAGAATTTGTATTAAGATAAATATAAAAAATGCACATTCAATAAGGTAAATTTGTATTGAAATAGATATGCAAAATACATATAAAACAATGTAAATTTGTTTCAAAATATATATACGAATACACATAAATTAACGTAGATTTCTATAAAAATATATATAAAATACACATAAAATGAAGTAAATACGTATAAAAAATGAATACAAAATACACATAAAATAATGTAAAATCGTATCAAAATAAATAAACAAAATACCAATAAAAGAAAGTGTATTTGTATAAATATAAATATACAAAATACACATAAAATAACGTAAATTTGTATAAAACTATATACAAAAATACACAGAAGTAATTAAATTTGTATGAAAATAGATATACAAAATACAGATAAAATAAGCTAAATTTGAATTGAAATGTATATACAAAATACATAAGATAATGTAGATTTGTATCAAAATATTTATAAAAATACATATAATAACGTAGATTTGTTTAAAAATATATAAACAAAATACACATTAAGTAATGTAAATACGTATAAGAAATATGTACAAAATACACATATAATCATGTAATTCGTATCAAAATAAATAAACAAAATAGCAATAAAATAATGTAAATTTGTATGAGAAAACATATACAAATACACATAAAATAACAAAAAAAATTTAAAAATATATGTATAAAAATGCACATAAAATAAAGTAAATTTGCATAAAAATATGTATACAAAACACACATTAAATAATGTAAATGCGTACATAAAATAACCTATATTTGTATAAAACTATATACAAAAATACACAAAAATAATTTTAATTTGTATGAAAAGAAATATACAAAATACACATAAAATTAGGTAAATTTGTATTGAAATACATATACAAAATACACATAAAATAATGTAAATTTGAATGAAAATATATAAACAAATACACTTAAAATAAAGTAAATTTGTATAAAATATATATGCAAGATACACATTAAATAATGTAAATGTGTATAAAAAAAATATCTACAAAAAACAAATAGAATAATGTAAAATCGTATCAAAATAAATACACAGAATATCAATAAAATAATGTAAATTTGTACTGAAAAAATATGCAACATACACATAAAAGTGTAAATTTGTTTCAAAATCTATATACGAATACACATAAAATAACTTAGATTTCTATAGAAATATATATACAAAATACATTTGAAATGATGTAAATACGTAAAAAAATATATATACAAAATACACATTAAATAATGTAAATTCGCGTAAAAATAAATAAACAAAATAGCAATAAAAGAATGTGTATTTGTATGAAAATAGATATACAAAATACACATAAAATAACCTAAATTTGTATAAAAGTAAATACAAAAATCCACAAAAATAATTAAAATTTTTATGAAAATAAATATACAAAATACACATAAAATTAGGTAAATTTGTATTGAAATACATATACAAAATACTCATAAAATAGTGTAAATTTGAATGAAAATATATATACAAAATACACATTAAATAATGTAAATATGTATAAAAAATATATACAAAACACAAATAGAATAATGTAAAATCATATCAAAATAAATACACGAAATATTAAAAAAAAAATGTAAATTTGTATAAAAATAAAGATGCAAAATACCCATCAAATTACGAATTTTTTTATAAAAATATATATACCAAAAAACACATAAAATATTAAAATTTGTAGTAAAATAAATATAAAAAATGCACATACAATAAGGTAAATTTGTATTAAAATAGATATGCAAAATACAGATAAAATAATGTAAATTTGTTTCAAAATATAAATACGAATACACATAAAATAACGTAGATTTCTATAAAAATATATACAAAATACACTTAAAATAATGTAAATTTGTATGAAAATAAAGATGCAAAATTCCCATAAAATAGCACATTTCTTATAAAAATATATATACAAAAATACACATAAAATATTTAAATTTGTATTGAAATAAATATTCAAAATACACATACAATAAGGTAAATTTGTATTAAAAGAGATATGCAAAAATGCATATAAAACAATGTAAATTTGTTTCAAAATATATATACGAATACACATAAAATAACGAAGATTTCTATAAAAATATATATACAAAATACACATAAAATTAAGGAAATACGTATAAAAAAATGTATACAAAATACACATAAAATAATGTAAATTCGAATCAAAATAAATGAAGAAAATACCAATAAAAGAATGTGTATTCGTATAAATATAAATATACAAAATACACATACAAAATAAACATAAAATAAGGTAAATTTGTAATGAAATATATGTACAAAATACACATAAAATAATGTAAATTTATTTGAAAATATATATACAAATACACAAAATACCATGAATTTGTATAAAAATATATATTCAAAATAAATATTAAATAATCTAAATGCGTATAAAAATATATATACAAAGTACATATAAAATAATGTAAATTCGTATAAATATAAATCAACAAAATACCAATAAAATAATATATATTTGAATGAAATTAAATTTACAAAATACACATAACATAACTATTTTTTTATTAAAATATATACAAAAATACTTAGAAATAATTTGAGTTTGTATGAAAATATATATACAAAACACACATAAAACTAGGTAAATTTCTTTTGAAATATATATACAAAATACCCATAAAATATTGTAAATTTGTGTCAAAATATATAAACAAATACACTTAAAATAACGTAAATTTGTATGAAAAATATATACAAAATACACATAGAATAATGTCAAATCGTATAAAAATGAATGAGCAGAATATCAATAAAATAATGTAAATTTGTATGAAAATAAAGATGCAAAATACCCATAAAATAAAGCATATTTTTATAAAAAATACATATACAAAAATACACATAGAATAATTAAATTTGTATTAAAATTAATATACAAAATGCATATACAAAAAGGTAAATTTGTATTGAAAAAATATGCAACACACACATAAAAGTATAAATTTGTTTCAAAATCTATATATGAATACACATAAAATAACATAGATTTCTATAGAAATATAAATACAAAATTCACATGAAATGATATAAATACGTATAAAAATATATATATACAAAATACACATTAAATAATGTAAATTCGCGTCAAAATAAATAAACAAAATATCAATAAAAGAATGTGCATTTGTATGAAAATAGATATACAAAATACACATAAAATAACCTAAATTTGTATAAAACTATATACAAAAATGCACAAAAATAATTTAAATTTGTATGAAAATAAATATACAAAATACACATAAAATTAGGTAAGTTTGTAATGAAAAACATATACAAAATACACATAAAATAATGTAAATTTGAATGAAAATATATCAACAAATACACTTAAAATAACGGAAATTTGTATAAAATATATATTCAAGATACACATTAAATAATGTAAATGTGTGTAAAAAAATATATACAAAGAACAAATAGAATAATGTAAAATCGTATAAAAATAAATACACAGAATATCAGAAAAATAATGTAAATTTGTATAAAAATAAAGATGGAAAATTCCCATAAAATAGCGCATTTTTTTTATAAAAATATATATATACCAAAATACACATAAAATATTTATATTTGTATTGAAATAAATATACAAAATGCACATACAGTAAGGTAAATTTGTATTGAAAGAGATATTCAAAAATACATATAAAACAATGTAAATTTGTTTCAAAATATATATACGAAAACACATAAAATAACAGATTTCTATAAAAATATATATACAAAATACACATAAAATTAAGTAAATACGTATAAAAAAATCTATACAAAAAACACATAAAATAATGTAAACTCGAATCAAAATAAATAAACAAAATACCAATAAAAGAATGTGTATTGTATAATATAAATATACAAAATACACATATAATAACGTAAATTTGTAAAAACTATATACAAAAATACACAAAAGTAATTAAATTTGTATGAAAATAGATATACAAAATACACATAAAATAAGCTAAATTTGAATAGAAATATATATATATATATATATATATATATATATATATAAATATATATATATATATATATATATATATATATATATAAACACTTATAAAAAAATGTATTCAAAATACACATAAAATAATGTAAATTCTTATCAAAATAAATAAACAAAATACTAATAAAAGGATGTGTATTTGTGTAAATATAAATATACAAAATACACATAAAATATCTTAAATTTATATAAAACTATATACAAAAATCCTCAAAATTAATTAAATTTGTATGAAAATAGATATACAAAATACACATAATATAAGCTAAATTTGAATTGAAATATATATACAACATACATAAAATAATGTAAATTTGTCTCAAAATATTTATACAAATTTGTCTAGAACAAAATACTCATTAAATAATGTAAATACGTATAAAAAAATATGTACAAAATACACAAAAAATCATGTAATTCGTATCTAAATAGATAAACAAAATACCAATAAATAATGTAAATTTGTATGAGAAAACATATACAAAATACACAAAAAATAACGCAAATTTCAATAACAATATATGTATGAAAATGCACATTAAATAAAGTAAATTTGCATAAAAAATATATATACAAAACACATATTAAATAATGTAAATGCGTATAAAAATATGTTTACAAAATAACTATGAAATAATCTAAATTCGTATCGAATTAAATTAACAAAATACCAATAAAATAATGTTATTTTGGATGAAAATATATATAGAAAATACAGATAAAATAACCTAATTATAAATACAAATATACACATAAAATAATTTAAAATTGAATGAAATAAATATACAAAATAAACAAAAAATAAGGTAAATTTGTAATGAAATATACGTAAAAATGCACATAAAATAATGTAAATTTGTATGAAAATATATATTCAAATACACATAAAATAACATGAATTTGTATAAAATTTGTTTCAAATTATATACGAATACTCACAATAAAATGATGTAAATTTTTATGAAAATAAATATACAAAATACACATAAATTAATGTAAATACGTGGAAAAATATATATACAAAATATACATAAAATTTTGTAAATTCGTATCAAAATGAATAAACAAAATTCCAATAAAAGAATGTACATTTGTAGGAAAATATATATACAAAATATAAATAAAATAACTAAAATTTGTTTAAAAATATATACAATAATATACAAAAATAATTTAAATTTGTTTGAAAATAGATATGCAAAATACACATAAAATTAGGCAAATTTGTGTTCAAATACATATACAAAACACACATAAAATAATGTTAATTTTTATGAAAATATATAAACAAATACACTTAAAATAACGTAAATTTGGATAAAATATATATACAAAATATACATTAAATAATTTAAATATGTATAAAAAAATATATAAAAAATTAGCAGAATAAAGTTAAATCGTATCAAAATAAATAAACAGAATATCAATAAAATAATGTAACTATGAAAGAAAGTAAAGATGCAAAATACCCAAATCATAACACATATTTGTATAAAAATATATATACAAAAATACATATAAAATAATTAAATTTGTATTAAAATAAATATACAAAATGCACATACAATGAAGAAACTTTGTATTGAAATAGATATGCAAAATACACATAAATAATGTAAATTTGTATTATAATATATATACGAATACACATAAAATAGAGTAAATTTCTATGAAAATAAATATTCAAAATACATATAAAATTATGTAAATAAGTAAAAAAATATATATATCAAATTCATCTAAAATAATGAAAATTTGTATATTAATTTTAATACAAATTTAATTATTCTATGTGTATTTTTGTATATGTATTTTTAAAAAAATATGCTTTATTTTATGGGTATTTTGCATCTTTATTTTCAAACAAATTTACATTATTTTATTGATATCCTGTGTATTTATTTTAATACGATTTTACATTATTCTATGTATATTTTGTATATATATTTTATACAAATGCACGTTATTTTATGTGAATTTGTTTTCATTTCATACAAATTTACATTATCTTATGTGTATTTTGTACATGTATTTAAATACAAATTTAACTAATTATATGTATTTTGTATATCTATTTTCAAAAATTGAAATTAATTTTGTGTATTTTGTATATATTTTATACAAATTTTCGTAATTTTATTTATTTTATATATATATATATATATATATATATATATATATATATATATATATATATATATATATATATATATATATATATATATATATATATATATATATATATATATATATATATATATAGATATTTATACTTATTTACATAATTTTATGTATTTTGAATATATTTTCATAGAAATTTACTGTATTTTATGTGTATTCGTATTTATATTTTGATACAAATTTACATTATTTATGTGTATTTTGCATATCTATTTCAATACAAATTTCTTTATTATATGTGCCTTTTATATATTTATTTTAATACAAATTTAATTATTTTATGTGTATTTTTTTATATATATTTTTAAACAAATATGCGTTATTTTATGGGTATTTTGCATCTTTATTTTCATTCAAATTTACATTTTTTAATTGATATTCTGTTTATTTATTTTGATACGATTTTACATTATTCTGTGTATTTTCTCTATATATTTTTATACATATTTACATTATTTAATGTATATTTTGTATATATATTTTATGGAAATTTACGTTATTTTATGTGTATTTTTTTATATATTTTCATACAAATTTACATTATTTTATGGGTATTTTGTATATGTATTTTAATACAAATTTGCCCAATTTTATGTGTATTTTGCATATCTATTTTCAAACAAATTTAAATTATTTTTGTTAATTTTTGTATATATTATTATACAAATTTTTGTAATTTTATTTGTATTTTATATATATATATATATAGATATATATATATATATATATATATATATATATATATATATATATATATATATATATATATATATATATATATATATATATATATATATATATATATATATATATATATATATATATATATATATATATATATATATATATATATATATATATATATATATATATATATATATATATATATATATATATATATATATATATATATATATATATATATATATATATATAAAATTTTCCTACAAATATACATTCTTTTATTGAATTTTTATTATTTATTTTGATACGAATTTACATTATTTTATGTTTATTTTGTATATATTTTCTACGTATTTACATTATTTTATGTGTATTTATATATATTTTCATAAAATTTACGTTATTTTATTGTGTGTAGTCGTATCTATTTTGATAAAAATTTACATTATTTTATATGTATTTTGCATATCTATTTCAATACAAATTTACCTTATAGTGTGTGAATTTTTGAATATTTATTTTGATACAAATTTAATTATATATACAAAATATGAGTTATTTTATGTGTCTTTTGTATATCTATTTTCATACAGATTTAATTATTTTTGTTAATTTTTGTATACAGTTTTGTATATTCATATTTATACAAATACACATTCTTTTATTTTTATTCTGTTTATTTATTTTGAAACGAATTTACCTTATTTTATATGACTTTTGGATACATGTTCGTCTACGGAGTTTCGTCATGTTAGGTGTATGGTGTATATATCTTTGTATAGAAATCTACGTTATTTTATGTGTATTCGTATATATATATTGAAACAAATTTACAATGTTTTATATGTATTTTGCATATCTATTTCAATACAAATTTACCTTATTGCATGATCATTTTGTATATTTATTGTAATACAAATTTAAATATTTTATGTTTTTTGGTATATATATTTCTATAAAAAATGCGTTATTTTATGGGTATTTTGCATCTTTTTTCATACAAGATGCCTACCGGCGCAATAGGCAATCAACGTAAAAAAAAAAATTATTTTGATACGATTTTACATTATTCTATTTGTGTTTTGTATATATATTTTTTTATACATATTTACATTATTTAATGAGTATTTTGTATATATATTTTATACAAATTTACGTTAATTTAAGTGTATTTATTTATATATTTTAATTCAAATTTACATTATTTTATGTGTGTTTTGTATATGTATTTCAATACAAATTTACCTAATTTTATGTGTATTTTGTATATTTATTTTCATACAAATTTAAATTATTTTTGTGTATTTTTGTATATAGTTTTATACAAATTTACGTTATTTTAAGTGTATTTTGTATATGTATTTTCATACAAATACACATTCTTTTATTGATATTTTTTTTACATTGTTTAATATGTATTTTGTATATATATTTTTATACGTATTTACATCATTTCATGTGTATTTTGTATATATATTTCTATAGAAATATGTATATATATATATATATATATATATATATATATATATATATATATATATATATATATATATATATATATATATATATATATTCGTATATATATTTTGAAACAAATCTACATTAATTTATTCGTATTTTGTATGTATATTTCATTACAAATTTGCCTAATTTTATGTTTATTTTTATGTTTATTTTCATTCAAATTCAAATTATTTTATGTGTATATATTTATTTGTATTTACGTTATTTTATGTGTATTTTCTATATATATTTTCATTCAAAATTACATTATTTATCGGTATTTTCTTCATTTATTTTGATACGAATTTAGATTATTTCATGTGTATTTTCTATACATATTTTTAAACGCATTTACATTATTTAATGTGTTTTGTATATATATTTTTTATACAATTTTACTTCATTTTGTGTACATTTGTGTTGTTGTGTTTATACAAATTTTCATTATTTTAAGTGTATTTTGTACTTTTTTTTATTTTAAATTTGCCTTATTTGATGTGTATTTTGTTTATCTATTTTTATACAAATTTAAAGTATTTGATGTGTGTTTTTGTACATATATTTTTATAGAAATTTGCGTTATTTTATGTGTATTTTGTATATATTTTTTCATACAAATCTACATTTTTTTATTATTATTTTGTTTATGTATTTTGATACGAATTTACATTATTATATGTGTATTTTGTAGATATTTTGTATACGTATTTTCATAATTTAATGTGTATTTTGTTTATATATTTTAAAACAAATTTACATTATTTTATGCGTATTTGTTTAATTATTTTGATACAAATATACATTATTTTATGTATTTTTTATATATATTTCAATACAAATTTATTTTATTTTATATATATTTTGTATATCTATTTTCATACAAATTTAAATTACTTTTGTGTATTTTTGTATAGTTTTTTATACAAATTTACGTTATTTTATGTGTATTTTGTATATTTATTTTCATACAATTTCACATTCTTCTAGTTTTATTTTGTTTATTTATTTTGGTACGAATTTACATTATTTTATGTGTATTTTGTATATATATTTTTATACGTATTTATATAATTTTATGTGTACTTTTTATATATATTTTTCTAGAAATGTACGTTTTTTATGTTTATTCGTATATATATTTAGCAACAAATTTATATTGTTTGATGTGTGTTTTGCATATCTATTACAATACAAATTTACCATATTGTATGTGTATTTTGTATATTTATTTTAATACAAATTTAATTATTTGATGTGTTTTTTTGTATATATATTTTTTTATATAAATATGCTTTTTTTATGATTATTTTGCATCTTTATTTTCTTACAATTTTACATTATTTTATTGATATTCTGTGTATTTATTTTGATACGATTTAACATTGCTCTGTGTATTTTGAATATAATTTTATTACATATTTATATTATTTAATGTGCATTTTCTATATATATTTTATTCTTATATACGTTACTTTAAGTCTATTTGTTTATATATTTTCATACAAATTTACATTATTTTACGTGTTTTTTTTTATATGTATTTCAATACAAATTTATCTGATTTTATATGTATTTTGTATTTGTATTTTCATACAAATTGAAATTATTTTTTTGTATTTTTGTATGTATTTTTATACAAATGTTAGTTATTTTATATATTATTTTGTATATTTATTTTCCTACATATATACATTCTTTTTTTGAAATTTAGTTTATTGAATTTGATACGAATTTACATTATTTTAGGTGTATTTTGTATATATATTTTTATTCGTATTTACATCATTTTATGTGTATTTTTTTACATATATTTTCATAGAAATTTTCGCTATTTATTTTGCGTTCGTATACATATTTTAATACAAATTTACATTATGTGATGTGTATTTTGCATATCTATTTCAATACAAATTTATCTTATTGTATGTTCATTTTGTATATGTATTTTAAATTTAATTATTTTATGTGTATTTTTGTATATATATTTTTATACAAATATGCGTTATGTTATGGGTATTTTTCATCTTTATTTTCATAGAAATTTATATTATTTTGTTGATATTCTGTTCATTTATTTTGATACGATTTTACATTATTCTATGAGTATTTTGTATATATATTTTTATACACTTTTCCATTATTTAATGTGTATTTTGTATATATATTTTATTCAAATCTACGTTATTTTTTGTGTATTTGTTGATATATTTTGACACAAATTTACAATATTTTATGGGTATTTTGTATATATATTTCAAAAGAAATTTACCTCAGTTTTATGTGTATTTTGTATATCTATTTTCATATAAATTCAAATTATTTCTGGGTATTTTTGTATATATTTTAATACAAATTTTACTTATGTTATGTGTATTTTGTAAATTTATTTTCATTCAAATATATATTATTTTATTGGCATTTTGTTGATTTATTTTGATACGAATTTACATTATTTTATATGTACTTTGTATATATATTTTTTTACGCATATACATTATTTAATGTTTATTTTGAAAATATATTTTTATACAAATTCATGTTATTTTATGTGTATTTGTATATATATTTTCATACAAATTTACATTATTTTTATGTGTATTTTGTACAGATATTTCATTACAAATTTAAATTATTTTATGTTTATTTTGTATATTAATTTCATTCAATTTTAAATTATTTTATGTGTATATTTGTATTTGTATTTAGGTTATTTTATATGTATTTTCTATATATATTTTCCTCCAGAAATACATTATTTTATTGGTATTTTGTTAATTTAATTCGATACGAATTTAGATTAATTGATAGGTATTTTGTATACATATTATATACGCATTTACATTATTTAATGTGTGTTTTGTATATATATTTTTATGCAAATTTACTTTATTTGATGTGCATTTTTGTACATATATTTTTAAAGAAATCTGCGTTATTCTATGTGTATTTTGTATATGTTTTCTCATACAAAATTACACTATTTCATTGGTATTTTGTTTATTTCTTTTGATACGAATCATATTATTATATTTGTATTTTGTACATATTTTTTATACGTGTTTACATTATTTAATGAGTATTTTGTTTATGTATTTTTATAAAAATTTACGTTATTATATGTGTATTTGTATAAATATTTTGATACAAATTTACATTATTTTATGTATTTTGTATATATATTTCAATTAAAATTTAGCTTACTTTATGTGTTTTTTGTATATCTATTTTCATATGTACAAAATACACATGAAATTATGTAAATACGTATAAAAACATATACACAAAATACACATTAAATAATGTAAATTCCTGTCAAAATAAATAAACAAAATATCAATAAAAGAATGTGTATTTGTATGAAAATACATATACAAAATACACATAAAATAACGTAAATTTGTATAAAACTACATACAAAAATACACAAAAATAATTTAAATTTGTATGAAAATAAATATACAAAATACACATAAAATTATATAAATTTGTATTGAAATACATATACAAAATACACATAAAATAATGTAAATTTGAATAAAAATATATAAACAAATACACTTAAATTAACGTAAATTTGTATAAAATATATATACAAAATACTCATTAAATAATGTAAATATGTATAAAAAATATTCACCCAAAACACAAATAGAATAATGCAAAATCGTATCAAAATAAATACACAGAATATTACTAAAATAATGTAAATTTGTATACAAAAAATACATATAGAATAATGTTAAATCGTATCAAATTAAATAAACAGAATTTCAATAAAATAATGTATATTTCTATGAAAATAAAGATGCAAAATACCGCACATTTGTATAAAAATATATATACAAAAACATAAAATAATTAAATTTGTATTAAAATAAATATACAAAATACATAAAATAAAAAATTTATTGAAATAGATATGCAAAATACACATCAATAATGTAAATTTGTATCAAAATATATATAAATATCATAATAAGAGTAATTCTATGAAAATACATACAAAATACAGAGAAAATGATATAACTAAGTATAAAAATATATAGTTCAAATATACCTCAAATAATGTAAATTCGTATCAAAATAAATAAACAAAATTATGAAAAAAAGCGTATATTTGTAGGAAAATAAATATACAAAATACACATAAAGTAACATTATTTTATTGGTATTTTCTTAATTTAATTCGATAGGAATTTAGATTATTTCATAGGTATTTTGTATACATATTTTTATACTCATTTACATTATCTAATGTGTGTTTTGTATATATATTTTTATCCAAATTTATTTTATATTAATTTTTGTATATATTTTCATAGATATTTACGTTATTTTATGTGTATTTGTATATGTTTTCTCATACAAATTTATATTAATTCATTGGTATTTTGTTTATTTATTTTGATACGAATTACATGATTATATGTGTATTTTGTACATATTTTTTATACGTATTTACATTATTTATTGTGTATTTTGTTTATATATTTTTATACAAATTTACGTTATTATATGTGTATTTGTATAAATATTTTGATACAAATTTACTTTATTTTATGTATTTTGTATATATATTTCAATTCAAATTTAGCTTTTTTGTGTGTATTTTGTATATCTATTTTCATACAAATTTAATTACTTCTGTGTATTTTTGTATATAGTTTTATATAAATTTACGTTATTTTACGTGTATTTTGTATATTTATATTTATACAAATACAAATTTTTTTATTGGTATTTTGTTTATTTATTTTGATACGAATTTACATTATTTTAAGTGTATTTTGTATACATTTTTTTTATACGTATTTACCTCATTTTATGTATTTTGTATATATATTTTTATAGAAATCTACATTATTTTATGTGTATTCGTATATATATTTTGAAACAAATTTACTTTGTTTTATATGTATTTTGCATATCTATTTCAATACAAATTTACCTTATTGTATGTGTATTTTGTATATTTATTTTAATAAAAAAAATTTATGTGTATATTTGTATATATATTTTTATAAAAAAAGGCGTTATTTATTGGGTATTTTGCTTCTTTATTTTCATACAAATTTACATTATTTTATTAATATTCTGTGTATTTATTTTGATACGATTTTACATTATTCTATTTGTGTTTTGTATATATTTTTCTATACATATTTACATTATTTAATTTGTATTTTGTATATATATTTTATACAAATATACGTTATTTTAAGTGTATTTGTTTATGTATTTTTATTCAAATTTACTTTATATTACGTGTATTTTGTATATGTATTTCAATACAAATTTAGCTAATTTTATGTGTATTTTGTATATTTATACAAATTTGAAATATTTTTGTGTATTTTTGTATATATTTTTATATAATTTTAGGTTTTTTTATGTGTATTTTGTATAGCTATTTTCATACATATACACATTCTTTTATTGATATTTTTTTTATTTATTTTGAAGCGAATTTACATTATTTAATGTGTATTTTGTATATATATTTTTATACGTATTTACATCATTTCATGTGTATTTTATATATATATTTCTATAAAAATCTACGTTATTTTATGTGTATTCGTATAAATATTTTGAAACAAATTTAAACTGTTTTATGAGTATTTTGCATATTTTTTTATTACAAATTTACCTTATTGTATCTGCATTTTGTATATTAATTTTAATGCAAATTTAATTATTCTATGTGTATTTTTGTATATGTATTATTAAAAAAATATGATTTATTTTATGGTTATTTTGCATCTTTATTTTCATACAAATATATATTATTTTATTGATATTCTCTGTATATATTTTGATGCTATTTTACTTTATTCTATGTGTATTTTGTTTATATATTTTAAACAAATGTACGTTATTTTATGTGTATATGTTTGCATTTCATACAAATTTACATTATTTTTTGTGTATTTTGTACATGTATTTAAATACAAATTTAACTAATTATATGTGTAATTGTATATCTATTTTCATACAAATTGAATTTTTTTTTTTTATATATATTTTTATACAAATTTTCGTTATTTTATGTGTAATTTCTATATTTATTTTCCTACACATATTATACGTTTTTTTATCGGAATTTTGTTTTTTTATTTTGATACGAATTTACATTATTTTAGGCGTATTATTATATATATTTTTATAATTTTTTACATCATTTTATATGTATTTTGTATGTATATTTTCATGGAAATTTACTCTATTTTATGTGTATTCGTATATATATATTCTGATACAAAGTTACATTATTTTATATGTATTTTGCATATGTATTTCAATACAAATTTACGTTGTTGTATGTGCATTTTGAATATTTATTTTAATACAAATTAAACTATTTTATGTGTATTTTTGTATATATATTTTTATGCAAATATGCGTTATTATATGGGTATTTTTTCGTCATTATTTTCCTACAAATTTACATTAGTTTATTGATATTCTGTTTATTTATTTTGATACGATTTAACATTATTCTATGTGTATTTTGTATATATTTTTTTATACATATTTACATTATTTAATGTTTATTTTGTATATATATTTTATCCAAATTTACGTTATTTTATGTGTATTTGATTATATATTTTTATAGAAATTTACATTATTTTATGTGTGTTTTGTATGTGTATTTCAATACAAATTTGAGTAATTTTATGTGTATTTTGCATATATATTTTCAAACAAATTTAAATTATTTTTTGTGTATTTTTGTGTATATTTTTATACAAATTTTAGTTATTTTATTTGTATTTTGTATATATATTTTCCTACAAATATACATTCTTTTATAGGAATTTTGTGTATTTATTTTCTTACGAATTTACATTATTTTACGTGTATTTTGTATATATATTTTTCTACGTATTTAAATTATTTTATGTGTATTTTATATATACACTTTCATAAAAATTTACGTTATTTTATTTTGTGTATACGTATTTATTTTGATACAAATTTTATACAAATTCATGTTATTTTATGTGAATTTGTATATATATTTTCATACAAATTTATATTATTTAATGTGTATTTTTACATATATTTCATTACAAATTTACCTTATTTTAAGTTTATTTTGTAAATTTATTTCATTCAATTTTAGATTATTACATGTGTATATTTGTTTTTATATTTAGGTTATTTTATATGTGTTTTCTATATATATTTTCATCCAAAATTACATTATTTTATTGGTACTTTCTTAATTTAACTCGATGCGAATTTAGATTATTTCATAGGTATTTTGTATACATATGTTTATACTCATTTACATTACGTGATGTGTAGTTTGAATATATTTTTTAATGCAAATTTATTTTATATGCATTTTTTTACATATATTTTTATAGAGATTTGCGTTATTTTATGTGTATTTTGTATATGTTTTCTCATAAAAATATACATTATTTTATTGATATTTTGTTTTTTTATGTTGATACGAATTACATCATTATATGTGTATTTTGTACATATTTTTTTATACGTATTTACATTATTCAACGTGTATTTTGTTTATATATTTTTATATAAAATTTACGTAATTATATGTGTATTTGTAAAAATATTTTGATACAAATTTACTTTATTTTATGTATTTTGTACTTATATTTCAATTCAAATTAAGCTTATTTTGTGTGTATTTTATATATCTATTTTCATAGAAATTTAATTACTTCTGTGTATTTTTGTATATAGTTTTATATAAATTTACGTTATTTTATGTGCATTTTGTATATTTATATTTATACAAATACACATTCTTTTATTGGTATTTTGTTTATTTATATTTATACGAATTTACATTATTTTAAGTGTATTTTGTATACATTTTCTTATACGTATTTATTTAATTTTATGTGTATTTTGTATATGTATTTTTATAGAAATCTACGTTATTTTATGTGTATTCGTATATATATTTCGAATCAAATTTACATTATTTTATATGTATTTTGCATATCTATTTCAATACAAATTTACTTTATTGTATGTGCATTTTCTATATTTATTTTAATACAAATTAAAATATTTTATGTGTATTTTGGTATCTATAATTTTATAAAAAATGCGTTATTTTATAGGTATTTTGCATCTTAATTTTCATACAAATTTACATTATTTTATTAATATTCTGTGTATATATTTTGATACGATTTTATATTATTCTATTTGTGTTTTGTAACATTTTTTTTTATACATATTTACATTATTTAATGTGTATTTTGAAAATATATTTCATACAAATTTACGTGATTTTATGTGTATTTGTTTATATATTTTCATTCAAATTTACATTATTTCATATGTATTTTGTATATGTATTTCAATATAAATTTACCTAATTTTATGTGTATTTAGTATATTTCTTTTCATACAAATTTAAATTATTTTTGTGTATTTTTGCATATAGTTTTATACAAATTTAGGTTATTTTATGTACGCATTTACATTATTTAATATGTGTTTTGTATATATATTTTTATGGAAATTTACTTTATTTTACGTGCATTTTGTACATATATTTTTATAGAAATTTGCGTTATTTTATATGTATTTGTATATGTTTTCTAATAGAAATTTACATTATTTTATTGCTATTTTGTTTATTTAGTTTGATACGAACTACATGATTATATGTATTTTTACATATTTTTATACGTATTTACATTACTTAATGTGTATTTTGTTTATATATTTTTAAACAAATTTACGTTATTATATGTATTTTTATAAATATTTTGATACAAATTTACATTATTTTCTGAATTTTGTATATACATTTCAATTCAAATTTAGCTTATTTTATCTGTATTTTGTATATCTATTTTCATACGAATTTAATTACTTCTGTGTATTTTTGTATATAGTTTTATACAAATTTACGTTATTTTATGGTGTATTTTGTATATTTATATTTATACAAATACATTCTTTTAGGTATTTTGTTTATTTATTTTGATACAATTTACATTATTCTATGTATTTTGTATACATTTTTATACGTATTTACTTCATTTTATGTGTATTTTGTATATATATTTTTATAAAAAACTTTATTTTATGTGTATATTTTATGGTATTTTGCATCTTAATATAAACAGAATATCAATAAAATGATGTAAATTTGTATGAAAATAATGATGCAAAATACCCATATAATAATGCACATTTGTATAAAAATATATATACAAAAATATATATAAAATATATAAATTTATACAAAAATATACAAAAATATATATAAAATATATAAATTTATACAAAAATATACAAAATGCAAATACAATAAAATAAATTTGTATTGAAATAGATATGCAAAATGCACATCAATAATGTAAATTTGTATCAAAATATATATACGAATACTCATAAAATAGAGTAAATTTCTATGAAAATATACATACAAAATACATATATAATGATGTAAATAAGTATAAGAATATATATTCCAAATATACCTCAAATAATGTAAATTCGTATCAAAATAAATAAACAAAATTCCGAAAAAAAGCGGATATTTGTAGGAAAATAAATATATAAAATATACATAAAGTAACGAGAATTTATATAAATATATACAAAATACAATGTAAATTTGTTTCAAAATATATTCGATTACATAAAATAACGTAATTTCTATAGAAATATATATATATATATATATATATATATATATATATATATATATATATATATATATATATATATATATATATATATATATATATATATATATATATATATATATATATATATATATATATATATATATATATATATATATATATATATATATATATATATATATATATATATATATATATATATATATATATATATATATATATATATATATATATATATATATATATATATATATATATATATATATATATATATATATATATATATATATATATATATATATATATATATATATATACACATTAAATAATGTAAGTTCGTGTCAAAATAAATAAACAAAATATCACTAAAAGAAGGTGTATTTTTATTAAGATAAATATACAAAATACACATAAAATAACCTAAATTGGAATAAAACTATATTAAAAAAATAATTTAAATTTGTATGAAAATAAATATACAAAATACACATAAAATTAGGTAAACTTCTATTGAAATACATATAAAAAAAAACAAATAAAATAATAATTATATTTGAATGAAAATATATAAACAAATACACCTAAAATAACGTAAATTTCTATAAAATATATATACAAAAAAAACATTAAATAATGTAAATATGTACACAAAAATATATACAAAACAGAAATAAAATAATGAAAAATCGTATCACAATAAATAATCAGAATATAAATAAAATAATGTAAATTTGTATAAAAATTAAGATGCAAAATACCCATAAAATAGCGCATTTTTTATAAATATATATATACCAAAACACACAATACAAATTTACCTTATTGTATGTGCATTTTGTATATCAATTTTAATACAAATTTAATTATTTTATTGTATTTTTGTATATGTATTTTTATAAAAATATGCTTTATTATATATGTATTTTGCATGTATTTTGTATATCTATTTTCATACAAATTTAATTACTTTTGTGTATTTTTGGATATAGTTTTATATAAATTTACGTTATTTTATGTGTTTTTTGTTTAATTATATTTATACAAATACACATTCTTTTATTGGTATTTTGTTTATTTATTTTGATACAAATTTACATTATTTTATATGTATTTTGTATACATTTTTTTATACGTATTTACGTAATTTTATGTGTATTTTGTACATATATTTTTTTAGAAATCTACGTTATTTTATGTGTATTCGTATATATGTTTTGAAACAAATTTACATTGTTTTATATGTATTTTGCATATCTATTTTAATACAAATTTACCTTATTGTATGTGCATTTTGTTTATTTATTTTATTAAAAATTCAAATATTTTATGTGTATTTTGTTATATATATTTTTATAAAAAAATGCGTTATGTTATGGGTAGTTTGCATCTCAATATTCTTACAAATTTATATTATTTAATTAATATTCTGTGTATTTATTTTGATACGATTTTACATTATTCTATTTGTGTTATATATATATATATATAAATATATATATATATATATATATATATATATATATATATATATATATATATATATATATATATATATATATATATATATATATATATATATATATATATATATATATATATATATATATATATATATATATATATATATATATATATATATATATATATATATATATATATATATATATATATATATATATATATATATATATATATATATATATATATATATATATATATATATATATATATATCTTATACAAATTTACGTTATTTTAAGTGTATTTGTTTATATATTTTTCAATCAAATTTAATTATTATTTTATGTGTATTTACCTAATTTTATGTGTATTTTGTATATTTATTTTCATTTGAGTTTAAATTATTTTTTGTGTATTTTTGTATATAGTTTTATACAAATTTAGGTTATTTTATATGTATTTTATATATCTAATTTCATACAAATACATATTCTTTTATTGATATTTTGTTTATTTATTTTTACATGAATTTACATTATTTAATGTGTATTTTGTATATATATTTTTATACGAATTTAAGTCATTTCATGTATTTTGTATATATATTTCTATAGAAATCTACGTTATTTTATGTGTATTCGTATATATATTTTGTAACAAATTTATATTGTTTAATGTGTATTTTGCAAATTTTTTAAATACAAATTTACCTTATTGTATGTGCATTTTGTATATTAATTTTAATACAAATTCAATTATTGTATGTGTACTTTTGTATATGTATTTTTATAAAAATGTGCTTCATTTTATGTAAATTTGCATAAAAATATATATACAAAACACACATTAAATAATGTACATGCGTATAAAAATATGTATACAAAATACCAATGAAATAATCTAAATTCGTATCGAATTAAATTAACAAAATACCAAAAAAATAATGGAATTTTGGATGAAAATATATATAGAAAATACACAGAAAATAACCTAAATACAAAAACAAATATACACATAAAATAATTTAAAATTGAATGAAATAAATAAACAAAATAAACATAAAATAAGGTAAATTTGTAATGAAATATATGTACAAAACACACATAAAATAATATAAATTTGTATGAAAATACACATACAAATACACATAAAATAACATGAATTAGTATAAAAATATGTTCAAAATAAACATTAAATAATGTATAAAAATATATATACAAAGTACATATAAAATAATGTAAATTCTTATCAAAATAAATCAACAAAATACCAATAAAATAATATATATTTGAATGAAAATAAATTTACAAAATACACATAACATAAGTAAAGTTTGTGTCAAAATATATAAAAAATACCCAGAAATAATTTGAATTTGTGTGAAAATAGATATACAAAATACACATAAAACTAGGTAAATTTCTTTTGAAATATATATACAAAATACCCATAAGATATTGTAAATCTGTGTCAACATATATCAACAAATACACGTAACGTAACGTAACGTAACGTAACGTAAATTTGTATAAAATATATATACAAAATACACACAAAATAAGCTTAATTTGAATTGAAATATATGTACAAAATACATAAAATAAAGTAAATATGTATCAAAATATTTTTATAAATACACATATAATTACGTAAATTTTATATAAAAATATATAAACAAAATACACATTAAATAATGTAAATACGTATAAAAAAATATGTACAAAATACATATATAATCATGTAATTCGTGTCAAAATAAATAAACAAAATACCAATAAAATAATGTAAATTTTTATTAGAAAACATTTACAAAATACTCATAAATAACGGAAATTTCTATAAAAATATATGTACAAAAATGAACATAAAAAAAATTGCATTAAAAAATATATACAAAGCACACATTGCATTATGTAAATGAGTATAAACATATGTATACAAAATAGCTATGAAATAATCTAAATTCGTATCGAATTAAATTAAGAAATTACCAATAAAAAAATGTAATGTTGGATGAAAATATATATAGAAAACACACATAAGATAACCTAAATACAAATACAAATATACACATGAAATAATTTAAAATTGAATGAGATAAATATACAAAATAAACATAAAATAAGGTAAATTTGTAATGGAATATATGTAAAAATACACATTAAATAACATAAATTTGTTTGAAAAAAAAATATATATATATATATATATATATATATATATATATATATATATATATATATATATATATATATATATATATATATATATATATATATATATATATATATACAAATACCTATATAAATAACATGAATTTGTATAAAATTTGTATCAAAATATATGAATACACACAATAAAATAACATAAATTTTTATGAAAATGTATATATAAAATACACATCAAATAATTTAAATACGTAGAAAAATATATATACAAAATACACATAAATAAATAAACAAAATTTCGATAAAAGAACGTATGTGTAGGAAAATAAATATAGAAATTAAACAAAATAACGAAAATTTGTATAAAAATATATACAAAAAAAAAAAAAAAATCAATTTGTATGAAAATAGATATACAAAATACACATATAATTAGTTAAATTTGTATTTAAATACAAGTAGAAATTACACATAAAATAATGAAAATTTGTATTTGTTTAAAATATATAAACAAAATACACATAGAATAAAGTAAAATCGCATCAAAATATATACACAGAATATCAATAAAGTAATATATATTTGTATGAAAATAAAGATGCAAAATAACCATAAAATAAATCATATTTTTTTTAAAAATACATATACAAAAATACACATAGAATAATTAAATTTGTATTAAAATTAATATACAAAATGCAGATATAATAAGGTAAATTTGTATTGAAAAAATATGCAAAATACTCATCAAACAGTTTAAATTTGTTTCAAAATATATGTACGAATACACATAAAATAACGTAGATTTCTATAGAAATATACACATGAAATGATGTAAATACGTATAAAAATATATATACAAAATACACATTAAATAATTTAAACTCGCTCCAAAATAAATAAACAAAATATCAATAAAAGAATGTGTATTTGTATGAAAATAGCTATACAAAATACACATAAAATAACCTAAAATCATAGAAATATAAAGAAAAACTCACAAAAATAATTTAAATTTCTATGAAAATAAATATACAAAATACACATAAAATTAGCTAAATTTGTATTGAAATACATATACACAAAATACACATAATATAATGTAAATTTGAATAAAAATACATCAACAAATACACTTAAAATAAAGTAAATTTGTATAAAATATATATACAAAATACAAATTAAATAATGTAAATATGTATAGAAAAATATATACAAAACACAAATAGAATAATGTAAAATCGTATCAAAATAAATACACAGAATATTAGTAAAATAATGTATATTTGTATGAAAATAAAGAAGCAAAATACCCAATAAATAACGCCTTTTTTAAAAAAAAATATTTATACAAATATACACATAAAAAAATTAAATTTGTATTAAAATAAATATACAAAATATACATACAATAAGGTAAATTTGTATTGAAATAGATATGCAAAATACATATAAAAGAATGTAAATTTGTTTCAAAATATATATACGAATACACATAAAATAATGTTGATTTCTATAAAAATATATATACAAAATACACATAAAATGATGTAAATACGTATAAAATAAATGTATACAAAATACACTTAAAATAATGTAAACTCGTATCAAAATAAATAAACAAAATACCAATCAAGAAATTTGTATTTGTATAAATATAAATATACAAAATACACATAAAATAACGTAAATTTATATATAGAAAATACATACAAAAAAAGATAGATTTGAATTGAAATATATCTACAAAATACATAAAATAAAGTAAATTTCTATCAAAATATTTATACAAATACACATATAATAACGTAAATTTGTATAAAAATATATAAACAAAATACACATTAAATAATGTATATACGTATAAAAAAAATGTACAAAATACACATATAATAATGTCATTCGTATCAAAATAAATAAACAAAATACCAGTGAAATAATATAAATTTGTATAAGAAAACATATACAAAATACACATAAAATAACGCAAATTTCTATAAAAATATATGTACAAAAATGCACATTAAATAAATTTGCATAAAAATATATATACAAAACACACATTAGATAATGTAAATAAGTATAAAAATATGTATACAAAATACCTATGAATTAATCTAAACTCGTATCGAGTTAATTTAAGAAAATACCAATAAAATAATGTAATTTTGGATGAAAATATATATAGAAAATACACATAAAAGAACCAAAATACAAATATACACATAAAATAATTTAAAATTGAATGAAATAAATATACAAAATAAACATAAAATAAGGTAAATTTGTAATGGAATATATGTAAAAATACACATAAAATAATATAAATTTGCATGAAAATATATATACAAATACACATAAAATAACATGAATATGCATAAAATTTGTATCAAAATATATACGAATACACACAATAAAATTACGTAAATTTTTATGAAAAACTATATACAAAATACTCCCAAAATAATTTAAATACGTAGAAAAATATATATACAAAATACACATAAAATATTGAACATTCGTATCAAAATAAATAAACAAAATTCCAATAAAATAATGTATATTTGTAGGAAAATATATATACAAAATACAAATAAAATAACTAAAATTTGTATAAAAATATATACAAAAATACACAATAATAATTTAAATTTGTTTGAAAATAGATATCCAAAATGCACATAAAATTAGGCAAATTTGTACTGAAATACATATACAAAATACACATAAAATAATATAAATTTGTATGAAAATATATAAACAAATACACATAAAATAACGAAAATTTGAATGAAATATATATACAAAATAAACATTAAATAATGTAAATATGCATAAAAAAATATATACAAAATACACACAGAATAATGTTAAATCGTATCAAAATAAATAAACAGAATATCAATAAAATAATGTAAATATGTATGAAAATAAAGATGCAAAATACCCATATAATAACACATATTTGTATAAAAATATATATACAAAACACACATTAGATAATGTAAATGAGTATAAAAATATGTATACAAAATACCTATGAAAAAATCTAAATTCGTATCGAGTTAAATTAAGAAAATACCAATAAATTTATTTAATTTTGGATGAAAATACATATAGAAAATACACATAAAATTACCTAAATACAAATATAAATATACACATAAAATAATTTAAGATTGAATGAAGTAAATATAAAAAATAATCATAAAATAAAGTAAATTTGTAATGAAAAATATGTAAAAATACACATAAAATAATATAAATTTGTATGAAAATATATATACAAATACACGTAAAATTACATGAATTTGTATAAAATTTGTATCAAAATTAATGCGAATACACACTATAAAATAATGTAAAATTTTATTAAAATATATATACTAAATACATATAAAATAATGTAAATACGTAGAAAAATATATATACAAAATACACATAAAATATACTCGTATCAAAATAAATAAACAAAATTCCAATAAAAGAATGTATATTTGTAGGAAAATATATATACAAAATACAAATAAAGTAACTAAAATTAGTATAAAAATAAATACATAAATACAAAAAAATAATTTAAATTTGTTTGAAAATAGATATGCAAAATACACATAACGTTAGGCAAATTTGCATTGAAATACATATACAAAATACACATAAAATAATGTAAATTTGTACAAAAATATATAAACAAGTAAACATAAAATAACGGAAATTTGTTAAAAATATATATATACAAAATATACATTAAATAATGTAAATATGTATAAAATATATATATATATATATATATATATATATATATATATATATAGAGAGAGAGAGAGAGAGAGAGAGAGAGAGAGAGAGAGAGTGAGAGAGAGAGAGAGAGAGAGAGAGAGAGAGAGAGAGAGAGAGAGAGAGAGAGAGAGAGAGAGAGAGAGAGAGAGAGAGAGAGAGAGAGAGAGAGAGAGAGAGAGAGAGAGAGAGAGAGAGAGAGAGAGAGAGAGAGAGAGAGAGAGAGAGAGAGAGAGAGAGAGAGAGAGAGAGAGAGAGAGAGAGAGAGAGAGAGAGAGAGAGAGAGAGAGAGAGAGAGAGAGAGAGAGAGAGAGAGAGAGAGAGAGAGAGAGAGAGAGAGAGAGAGAGAGAGAGAGAGAGAGAGAGAGAGAGAGAGAGAGAGAGAGAGAGAGAGAGAGAGAGAGAGAGAGAGAGAGAGAGAGAGAGAGAGAGAGAGAGAGAGAGAGAGAGAGAGAGAGAGAGAGAGAGAGAGAGAGAGAGAGAGAGAGAGAGAGAGAGAGAGAGAGAGAGAGAGAGAGAGAGAGAGAGAGAATAATGTTAAATCGTATCAAAATAAATAAACAGAATATCAATAAAATAATGTTAATTTGTATGAAAATAAAGATGCAAAATACCCATATATTAACGCATATATGCATAAAAATATATATACAAAAATACACATGAAATAATTAAATTTGTATTGAAATAAATATACAAAATGCACATACAATAAAGTAAATATGTTTTGAAATAGATATGCAAAATACACATCAATAATGTAAATTTGTATCAAAATATATATAAGAATACACATAAAATAGAGTAAATTTCTATGAAAGTATACATACATAATACATATAAAATGATGTAAATAGTATAAAAATATACATATCAAATACACCTAAAATAATGTAAATTCGTATCAAAATAAACAAACAAAATTCCGATAAAAGAAGGTATATTTGTAGGAAAATAAATATACAAAATACACATAAAATAACGAAAATTTGTATAAAAATATATACACAGAATATTAATAAAATATTGTCAATTTGTATGAAAATAAAGATGCAAAATATCCATACAATAAAGCATATTTTATAAAAATACATATACAAAAATACACATAGAATCATTAAATTTGAATTAAAATTAATATACAAAATGAACATACAATAAAAAAAAATTGTATTGAAAAAACATGCAAAAAAAACAGTGTAAATTTTTTTCAAAATATATATACGAATACACATAAAATAACGTAGATTTCTATAGAAATATATATACAAAATACACATGAAATGATGTAAATACGTATAAAATATATATACAAAATACACATTAAATAATGTAAATTCGCGTCAAAATAAATAATCAAAATATCAATAAAAGAATGTGTATTTGTATGAAAATACATATACAATATACACATAAAATAGCCTAAATTTGTGTAAAACTATATACAAAAATACACAAAAATATTTAAAATTTGTTTGAAAATAAATATACAAAATACACATAAAATTAGGTAAATTTGTATTGAAATACATTTGCAAAATACACATAAAATTATGTAAATTTGAGTGAAAATACATAAACAAATACACTTAAAATAACGTAAATAACGTTAATATGTATAAAAAAATATATACAAAACCCAAATAGAATAATGTAAATTCGTATCAAAATAAATACACAGAATATTAATAAAATAATGTAAATTTGTATGAAAATAAAGAAGTAAAATACCCATAAAATAACGCATTTTTTTATAAAAATATATATACCAAAATACATATAAAAAATTTAAATTTGTAATAAATAAATATACAAAATGCTCATACAATAAGGTAAATTTATATTGAAATAGATATACAAAATACATATAAAACAATGTAAATTTATTTCAAAATATAAATACGAGTATATATAAATACAAAATACACATAAAATGAGGTAAATACGTATAAAAAAATGTATACAAAATTCACATAAAATAATGTAAATTCGTATCAAAATAAATAAACAAAATACCAATAAAAGAATGTGTATTTGTATAAATATAAAAATAAAAAATACACATAAAATAACGTAAATTTATATAAAACTATATACAAAAATACACAAAAGTAGTTAAATTTGTATGAAAATAGATATACAAAATACACATAAAATAAGTGAAGTTTGAATTGAAATGTATATATACAAAATACATCAAATAATGTAAATTTGTAACAAAATATTTATACAAATACACATATAATAACGTAAATTTGTATAAAAATACATAAACAAAATACACATTAAATAATGTAAATACGTATAAAAAATATGTACAAAATACACATATAATCATGTAATTCGTATCAAAATAAATAAACAAAATACTAATAATATAATGTAAATTTGTATGAGAAAGCATATAAAAAATACATATAAAATAACATAAATTTCTTTAAAAATATATGTACAAAAATGCATATAAAATTAAGTAAATTTGCATAAAAATATATATACAAAACACACATTAAATAATGAAAAACGTATAAAACATGTATACAAAATACCTTTGAAATAATCTAAATTCGTATCGAATTAGATTAACAAAATAACAATAAAATAATGTAATTTTGGATGAAAATATATATAAAAAATACACATAAAATAACCTAAATACAAATACAAATATACACATAAAATAATTTAAAATTGCATGAAATGAATATATAAAATAAACATAAAGTATAGTAAACTTGTAATGAAATATATGTAAAAATGCACATAAAATAATGTAAATTTATATGAAAATATATATTCAAATACATATAAAATAACATGAATTTGTATGAAATTTGTATCAAAATATATACGAATATACACAATAAAATAACGTAAATTTTTATGAAAATATATATGCAAAATACATATAAAATAATGTAAATACGTAGAAAAATATATATATATATAATACACATAAAGTAATGTAAATTCGTATCAAAATAAATCAACAAAATTCCAATTAAAGAATGTATATTTGTAGGATTATATATGTACAAAATACAAATAAAATAACAAAAATTTGTATAAAAATATATACAAAAATACACAAAAACAATTTAAATTTGTTTGAAGATAGATATGCAAAATACACATAAAATTAGGAAAATTTGTATTGAAATACATATACAAAGCACACATAAAACAATGTAAATTTGTATGAAAATATATAAACATATACACATAAAATAATGTAAATTTGGATAAAATATATATACAAAATATACATTAAATGTTATAAATATGTATAAACATATATATAAAAAATACACATAGAATAATGTTAAATCGTATCAAAATAAATAAACAGAATATGAATAAAATAATGTAAATTTGTATAAAAATAAAGATGCAAAATACCCATATAATAACGCATAATTGTATAAAAATATATATACAAAAATACATATAAAATAATTGAATTTGTATTAAAATAAATATACAAAATGCACATACAATAAAGTAAATTTGTATTGAAATAGATATGGAAAATTCACATCAATAATGTAAATTTGTATCAAAATATATATACGAATACTCATAAAATAGAGTAAATTTCTATGAAAATATTCATACAAAATACATATAAAATGATGTAAATAAGTATAAAAATATATATACCAAATATACCTCAAATAATGTAAATTCGTGTCAAAATAAATAAACAAAAGTCCGATAAAAGAACGTATATTTGGAGGAAAATAAATATTCAAAATACACATAAAATAACGAAAATTTACATAAAAATATATACAGAAATACACAAAAATAATTTCAATTTGTATGAAAATAGATATACAAAATACACATATAATTAGTTAAATTTGTATTTAAATACAGGTACAAAGTACACATAACATAATGTAATTTTGTATGAAATGAAAACAAACACACATAAAGTAATTTAAATTTGTATAAAATATATATACAAAATACACATAGAATAATGTAAAATCGTATCAAAATCAATACAGAGAATATCAATAAAATAATGTGAATTTGAATGAAAATAAAGATGCAAAATACCAATAAAATAAAGCATATTTTTATAAAAATTACAAATACAAAAATACACATAGAATAACTAATTTTTTTTAAAAATTAATATACAAAATGCATATACAATAAGGTATATATATATATATATATATATATATATATATATATATATATATATATATATATATATATATATATATATATATATATATATATATATATATATATATATATATATATATATATATATATATATATATATATATATATATATATATATATATATATATATATATATATATATATATATATATATATATATATATATATATATATACATATATATATATATATATATATATATATATATATATATATATATATATATATATATATATATATATATATATATATATATATATATATATATATATATAGACAGACAGATAGATAAGATAGATATATTGATATATAGATAGATAGATAGATCGATACAGATAGATAGATGATATAGTAGAAAATTACTGCATTAAATAATATAAATATGTAAAATAAAAATATATACAAAATACATTAGTATGTATAAAGAATCGTATCAAAATAAATACACAGAATATCGAATAAAATAACAAAATTGTAAGAAAATAAAGATCCAAAATAATCATAAAAGCACATTTTTATAAAAATATATATTCAAAAATACACAAAAATTAAATTTAAATAAATATACAAAATACACATACACAATATGGTAAATTTGTTTGAAATAGATATGCAAAAACACACATCAAAACAATGTAAATTTGTTGCAAAATATATATACGAATAAACATAAAAAACGTAAATTTCTATAAAAATATATATAAAAAATAATATACAAAATGATGTAAACACGTATAAAAATATATATACAAATACACATAAAATAATGTAAATTCGTAACAAAATAAATAAACAAAATACCAATAGAAGAATGTGAATTTGTATGAAAATAAATATACAATATACACATAAAATAACGTAAATTTGTATAAAACAAAAAGACACAAAAGTAATTTAAATTTGAATGAAAATAGATATACAAAATATATATAAAATAAACTAAATTTGTATTGAAATATGTATATCAAAAATACATAAAATAATGTATATTTGTATCAAAATAATTAAACAAATACGCATAAAATAACGTAAATCTGTTTTAAAATATATAAACAAAATACACATTAAATTATGAAAATACGTATACAAAATATATACAAAATACACATATAATAATGTAAATTCGTATCAAAATACATAAACAAAATAATAATAAAAAAATGTAAATTTGAATGAAAAAATATATACAAAAATACACATAAAATAACGCAAATTTCTATAAAAATATATGTACAAAAACGCACATCAAATACTTAAAGTTTGTATGAAAATAAATAAACAAAATACACATAAAATAAGACAAATTTATAATAAAACAGTACAAAATACAATTAAAATAATGTAAATTTGAATAAAAACAACAACACACATGTACACAAAATGAAGTAAAATTGTATAAATAATATATATACAAAACACCAATTCAATAATGTAAATGCATTTAAAAATATATATAGAAAATACTCATGAAATAATATAAACTGTATCGAAATAAATGAACAAAAATACTGATAAAATAATGTAATTTTAAAGAAAATATATATAGAAAATACATAAACAATGTAAATACAAATAAATATATAAACATAAAATAATTTGAATTCTGAATGAAATAGATATAAAATAAACATAAAATAAGGCAAATTGTAATGAAAAAATATATACAAACACACATAAAAATAATGTAAAATTATAAAAATATATACGAATACACATAAAATATCGTAGATTTCTATAGAAATATATATAAAATATAATTTGAAATGATGTAAATACATATATATATATACAAAATACCCATTAAATAATGTATTGTGTCAAAATAAATAAAGAAAATATCAATAAAAGATGTGTATGTGTATGAAAAATATATATAAAAACGTACTTAAATAAAATGTTAAAATAAATAATGTAATAAATAAATTTGTATGAAAATATTTCTATACAAAATACACATAAAATTATTAATTTATTATAAATATACAAAAATACACACAAAAATAATTTAAATTGTATGAAAAATAAATACACTTAACGTACAAAATACACATAAAATTACAGTAAATTTCTATTGAAATACATATACAAGTAATGCGTGTAAAATCGTATCAAAATAAATACATATAAAATAATGTAAATTTGTATGAAAATATATAAATGTTAATATAAATAACGTAAATTTGTATAAAATATATACAAAATACATATAAAATGTATCGTTCAATAAATATACAAAAATGTATACAAAGGCAAATATATAAATAATGTAACAAATAGAACAATAAATAAAATTAAAAATATACTAGGAACAGAAATATAAATAATATAAATTTCGAGTAAATAATGAAAAATTAATATATACATAAAATGACACAGACTAATTGAATATAGATAAATATGTAGTAAAAACAATAATACAAATTTACTTTATTATGAATTTTGTATCTATATTTCTATTTCATACAAATTTAGTTACTTTTTGTGTATTTTGTGTGTATTTTGTATATCTATTTTCATACAAATATAAGAACTTCTGTGTATTTTGTATACAATTTTACATAAACGTTAACGTTATTTTATGTGTATTTTGTATATTTATATTTATTGGCAAATAATACTATCTTTTATTGGTATTTTGTTTATTTATTTTAATGATCTCACTTTAAATATTATTTTATATGTATTTTGCAATACATTTTTTTATACGTATTTACTCATTTTATGTGTATTTTGTATATATATTTTATTGAAATCTACGTTATTTTATGTGTATTCGTATTTATATTTTGGAAATAAATTTCATTGTTTTGTTATGTATTTGGTTCATATCATTTCAATATAAATTTCATTTTATTATATGTGCATTTTGTATATTTATTTTATCACATATTTAATTTTATATGTATGTTGGTACATACATTTTTATAAAAAAAAAATCGTTTTATTTTATGGGTATTTTTGGTATCTTTATTTTCATACAAATTACATTATTTTATTAATATTCTGTGTATTTATTTTGATACGATTTTACATTATTCTATTTGGGTTTTGTATATATTTTATTATATTGCCATTATTTAATGTGTATTTGTATTTAAATCTTGTTATTTTAAGTGTATTTGTTTATGTATTTACATTCAAATTTACATTATTTTATGTGTATTTTGTAAATGTATCAAATAAATTTACCTAATTTTTATGTTTATTTTGTATATTTATTTTCAAACAAATTTAAATTATTTTGTGTATTTTTGTATATAGTTTTAAACAAATTTACATTGTTTTATGTATTTTGTATATCTGTTTTCATACAAATACACATTCCTTTTATTTATTTTTGTTTATTTATTTTGGACGCGAATTTACATTATTTAATATGTATTTTGTATATATATTTTTACGTATTTACATCATTTCATAGTATTTTGTATATATATTTCTATAGAAATTCAAGTTATTTTATGTGTATTCGTATATAGATTTTGAAACAAATTTACACTCCTTATGTGTATGTTGCATATTTTTCAATACAAATTTACCTTATTGTATATGCATTTTGTATAATAATTTATAAACAAATTTAATTATTGAATGTGTGGTTTTGTATATGTATTTTTATAAAATATGCTTTTATTTATGGGTATTTTGCATCTTTTATTTTCATACAAATTTACATTATTTTATTGATATTCTGTGTATTTATTTTGATCCAATTTTACATTATTCTATGTGTATTTTATAAATATATTTTATACAAATGTACGTTATTTTATGTGTATTTGTTTTCATTTCATACAAATTAACATTATTTTATGTGTATTTTGCACATGTATTTAAAGACAAATTTAACTAATTATATGTGTATTTTGTATATACCTTTTCATACAAAGTGAGGTTATTTTTTTTTTTTGTATTTATTTGTATACAAATTTTCGTTATTTTATGTGTATTTTGTATATTTATTTTCCTACAAATATACGTTCTTTTATCGGAATTTTGTTTGTTTATTTTGATACGAATTTACATTTGGTATATATATTTTTATACTAGTTACATCATTTTATATGTATTTTGTATGTATATTTTCATAGAAATTTACCCTATTTAATGTGTATTCGTATATATATTTTGATACAAATTTATATTATTGATGTGTATTTTGTATATCTATTTCAATACAAATTTATTTTACTGTATGTGCATTTTGTGTATTTATTTCAATACAAATTTAATTGTTTAATGTGTATTTTGCATACATTTTTATATATTTTATGCGTTATTATATGGGTATTTTGCATCTTTATTTTCATAAAAATTTACATTATTTTATTGATATTCTGTTTATTTATTTTGCTACAATTTAACATTATTCTATGTGTATTTTGTATATATATTTTTATACATATTTACATTATTTAATGTATATTTTGTATATATATTTTATCCAAATTTACGTTATTTTATGTGCATTTGTTTATATATTTTCAAACAAATTTACATTATTTCATGTGTATTTTGTATATGTATTTCAATGCAAATTTGCCTAACTTTATGTTTATTTTGCATAACTATTTTCAAACAAATTTAGATTATTTTTGTGTATTTTTGAATTTATTTTTATACAAATTTTAGCTATTTTATTTGTATTTTGTATATATATTTTCCTACAAATATACATTCTTTTATTGGAATTTTGTTTATTTATTTTGATACCAGTTTACATTATTTTATATGTATTTTGTATATATAATTTTCTACGTATTTACATTATTTTGTATATATTTTAATAAAAATTTACATTATTTTATTGTGTGTATTCGTATTTATTTTGATACAAATTTTATACAAATTCATGTTATTTTATGTGTATTTGTATATATATTTTCATGCAAATTTATATTATTTTATGTGTATCTTTACATATTTTTCATTACAAATTTACTTTATTTTATGATTATTTTGTATATTTATTTCATTCAATCTTTAATTATTTTATGTGTATATTTGTATTTGTATTTAGGTAATTTTATGTGTATTTTTTATATATATTTTCATCCAAAATTGCATTATTTTATTGACATTTTCTTAATTTAACGAATTTAGATTTTTTCATAGGTATTTTGTATACATATTTTTATACTCATTTACATTATCTAATGTGTGTTTTGTATATATATTTTTTATGCAAATTTACTTTATTTTATGTCAATTTTTGTACAAATAATTTTATGAAAATTTGCGTTATTTTATGAGTATTTTGAATATGTTTTCTCATAAAAATTTACATTATTTTATTGGTATTTTATTCATTTATTTTGATACGATTTACATGATTATATGTGTATTTTCTACATATTTTTTATACGTATTTAAGTTATTTAAGGTGTATTTTGTTTATATATTTTTATACAAATTTACGTTATTATATGTGTATTTGTATGAATATTTTGATAGAAATTTACATTGTTTTATGTATTTTGTATATATATTTCAAATCAAATTTAGCTTATTTTATGTGTATTTTGTATATCTATTTTCACCCAAATTTAATTATTTTTGTGTATTTTTGCATATAGTTTTATATAAATTTACGTTATTTTATGTGTATTTTGTATATTTATATTTATACAAATACACATTCTTTTATTAGTATTTTGTTTATTTATTTTTATCATATTTTACAGTAGTTTATGTGTATTTTGTATACCTTTATTATACGTATTTACTTCATTTTATGTATTTTGTATATATATTTTCATAGAAATTCCACGTTATTTTATGTGTATTCGTATATATTTTGAAACAAATTTACATTGTTTTATATTTATTTTGCATATCTATTTCAATACAAATTTACCTTATTATGTGTGCATTTTGTATATTTATTTTAATACAAATTCAAATATTTTGTGTCTTGGTATATATATTTTCAAAAAAAATGCGTTACTTTATGGGTATTTTGCATCTAAATTTTCATACAAATTTACATTATTTTATTAACATTCTGTGTATTTATTTTGATACGATTTTACATTATTCTTTTTGTGTTTTGTATATATATTTTTTTATACATATTTACATTATTTAATGTATATTTTGTATATATATTTTATACAAATTTACGTTATCTTAAGTGTATTTGTTTATATATTTTCACTCAAATTTAATTATTATTTTATGTGTATTTTGTAAATGTATTTCAATACAAATTTTCCTAATTTTATGTGTATTTTGTATATTTCTTTTCATACAAATTTTAAATATTTTTGTGTATTTTTGTATATAGTTTTATACAAATTTAGGTGATTTTATGTGTATATTGTATATCTATTTTCATACAAATACACATTCTTTTGTTGATATTTTGTTTATTTATTTAACGAATTTACATTTATTTAAAAATGTATTTTATATATATATATATATATATATATATATATATATATATATATATATATATATATATATATATACATATATATATATATATATATATATATATATATATATATATATATATATATATTTATACGTGTTTACATCTTTTCATGTGTATTTTGTATATATATTTCTATAGATATGTACGTTGATTTATGAGTATTCGTATATAGATTTTGAAACAAATTTACAATGTTTTATGTGTATTTTGCATATTTTTTCAATACAAATCTACCTTATTGTATATGCATTTTGTATATTAATTTAAAAAATTTTTTTAATTATTCTATGTGTATTTTTGTATATGTAATTTTTATAAAAATATGCTTTATTTTATTGGCATTTTGTATCTTTATTTTCATTCAAATTTACATTATTTTATTGATATTCTCTGTATTGATTTTGATACGATTTTACATTATTCTATGTGTATTTTGTATATATATTTTATACAAATTTACATTACTCTATGTGTGTTTGTTTTCATTTCATACAATATTACATTATGTTATGTGTATTTTGAACATGTATTTAAATACAAATTTAACTAATTATATGTGTATTTTGTATATCTATTTTCATACAAATTGAAATTAATTTTGTGTATTTTTTATATATTTTTATATAAATTTTCGTTATTTTATGTGTATTTTGAATATTTATTTTCCTACAAATATACGTTCTTTTATCGGACTTTTGTTTATTTGAGGTATATTTGGTATATATATTTTTATACTTATTTACATAATTTTATATGTATTTTGTATGAATATTTTCATAGAAATTTACTCTATTTTATGAGTATTCGTATATATAGTTTGATACAAATTTACATTATTGATGTGAATTTTCTATATCTATTTCAATACAAATTTACTTTATTGTATGTGCATTTTGTATATTTATTTTAATACAAATTCAATTATTTTATATGTATTTTTGTATATATATTTTTATACAATTATGCGTTATTATATGAGTATTTTGCATCTTTATTTTCCTACAAATTTACATTATTTTATTGATATTTTGTTTATTTATTTTGATACGATTTAACATTATTCTATGTGTATTTTGTATATATATGTTTTATACATATTTATAACATTTAATGTATATTTTGTATTTATATTTTATCCAAATTTACATTATTTTATGTGCATATGTTTATATATTTTCATACAAATTTACATTGTTTTATGTGTGTTTTGTATATGTATTTCAATACAAATTTGCCTAATTTTATGTGTATTTTGCATATCTATTTTCAAACAAATTTAAATTATTTTGTGTATTTTTGTATATATTTTTATACAAATTTTAGTTATTTTATTTGTATTTTGTACATATATTTTCCTACAAATATACATTCTTTTATTGGAATTTTGTTCATTTATTTTGATACGAATTTAAATTATTTTGTGTATTTTTGTATATATTTTCTACGTATTTACTTTATTTTATATGTATTTTGTATATATTTTCATAAAAATTTACGTTATTTTATTGTGTATATTCGTATATTTTTTGATACAAATTTCATACAAATTCATGTTATTTTATGTGTATTTGAATATATATTTTCATATAAATTTACACTATTTTATATGTATTTTTACATATATTTCATTACAAATTTACTATATTTTATGTTTATTTTATATATTCATTTCATGCAATTTTAAATTATTTTATGTGTATATTTGTATTTGTATTTAGGTTATTTTATGTGTATTTTTTAAATATATTTTCATCCAAAATTACATTATTTTATTGTTATTTTGTTAATTTAATTCGATACGAATTTAGATTATTTCAAAGGTATTTTGTATACATGTTTTTATACGTTTTTTCATTATTTAGTGTGAGTTTTATATATATTTTTTTATGCAAATTTACTTTATTTTATATGCATTTTTGTACATATATTTTTAAAGAAATTAGCGTTATTTTATGTGTATTTTTTATATGTTTTCTCATACAAACTTACATTACATTATTAGTATTTTTTTTATTTAATTTGATACGAGTTACATGATTATATGTGTATTTTGTACATATTTTTTATACGTATTTACATTATTTAATGTGTATTTTGTTTAAGTATTTTTATACAAATTTACGTTATTATATGAATATTTGTATAAATATTTTGTTACAAATTTACCTTATTTGATGTATTTTGTATATATATATATATATATATATATATATATATATATATATATATATATATATATATATATATATATATATATATATATATATATATATATATATATATATATATATATATATATATATATATATATATATATATATATATATATATATATATATATATATTAGAATATATATATATTTCAATCTTAGCTTATTTTATGTGTATTTTGTATATCTATTTTCATACAAATTTAACTACTTTTGTGTATTTTTGTATATAGTTTTATATAAATTTACGTTATTTTTTGTGTATTTTTTATACTTATATTTATACAAATACACATTCTTTTTTTGGTATTTTGTTTATTTATTTTGATACGAATTTACATTATTTTATGTGTATTTTGTATACTTTTTTTTATACGTATTTACTTCATTTTATGTGTATTTTGTATAGATATTTTTATAGAAATCTACGTTATTTTATGTGTATTCGTATTTATATTTTGAAATAAATCTACATTGTTTTATATGTATTTTGCATATCTATTTCAATATAAATTTACCTTATTGTATGAGCATTTTGTATATTTATTTTAATACAAATTTAAGTTTTTTATATGTATTTTGGTATATATATATTTATAAAAAAAATGCGTTATTTTATGGGTATTTTGGTTCTTTATTTTCATAGAAATTTACATTATTTTATTAATATTCCGTGTATTTATTTTGATACGATTTTACATTATTCTATTTGGGTTTTGTATATTTTTTTTTATACATATTAACATTACTTAATGTGTATTTTGTATACAAATTTACATTATTTTAAGTGTATTTGTTTATGTATTTTCATTCAAATTTACATTATTTTATGTGTATTTTGTAAATGTATTTCAATACAAATTTACCAAATTTTATGTGTATTTTGTATATTTATTTTCAATCAAAATTTTAATATTTTTGTGTATTTTGTATATAGTTTTATACAAATTTAGGTTATTTTTATGTATTGTATATGTATTTTCAGACAAATACACATTCTTTTATTAATATTTTGATTATTTATTTTGACTCGAATTTACATTATTTAATGTGTATTTTGTATATATTTTTATACGTATTTACATCATTTCATGTGTATTTTGTATATATATATTTCTATAGAAATATACGTTATTTTATGTGTATTCGTATATATATTTTGAAACAAATTTACACTTTTTTTTTTGTATATTTTTTCAATACAAGTTTTTCTTATTGTATGTGCATTTTGTATATTAATTTTAATTAAAATTTAATTATTCTATGTGTATTTTTTGTATATGTATTTTAATAAAATATGCTTATTGTATGGAATTTTGCATCTTTATTTTCATACAAATTTACATTATTTTATTAATATTCTGTGTATATATTTTTATACGAGTTTTCGTTATTTTATGTGTATTTTGTATATTTATTTTCCTACAAATATACCTTCTTTTATCGGAATTTTGTTTGTTTATTTTTATACGAATTTCCATTATTTTATGTGTATTTTGTATATTTTATACTATTTACATCATTTTATATGTATTTTGTATGTATATTTTCATAGAAATTTACTCTATTTTATGTGTATTCGTATATATATTTTGATACAAATTTACATTATTGATGTGTATTTTGCATATCTATTTCAATACAAATTTACTTTATTGTATGTGCATTTTGTATATTTATTTCAATACAAATTTAATTATTTCATGTGTATTTTGTATATATATTTTATGCATATATGTTATTATATGGGTATTTTGCATCTTTATTTTAATACAAATTTACATTATTTTTTTGAAATTATGTTTATTTATTTTGATACGATTTAACATTATTCTCTGTGTATTTTATATATATATATATATATATATATATATATATATATATATATATATATATATATATATATATATATATTGGCTGGAGTAGGTAGGAAGACACCTACTGAACGGGCAAGCCACTCCTGGTGAGGTATATATGGGAGGTGAGAAGGGAGCTGAAGCCTCCAAAGACCCTTCCCATGTCCTCACTAACTGTTTCCTATTGTCTCACCAACACTGGAGAGTAGTTCAGCATGCTCTCTAAAGACAGATCCTCTTTATCCACACCACACTACATTCACATAACATATACACCTTTTCCAAAATTCAAATTCAAAATTCAAAATGGCTCAAGTAAGAAATGCCTCGGATTCACCGCCTGGGGGGGGGACCACAAATTCCCAGGAGGACCCCTTCTGGTTGCTGACCTGAGAGGTGTCTTGATAACTCCTCGAACCTCTTTCTTCTCAATTTCTGCAACATTCGCGGTCTTCGCTCTAATTTTCATTCTGTGGAACATCATCTCCTCCTCTAAACCTCACCTTCTCTTCCTTACCGAAACACAGGTTTCTGAGGCTACTGACAGCAATCTCTACTCTGTTCCTCCTACTATCTCTATCCTAAATTTCAATCCAAAGTTGGATGTTGCGCCTACGTGCGCAACGACATCACTTGCTCTCGTGCCCTCGACCTTGACTCTTCTGAATTTTCCACCATCTGGTTAAGACTTCACTGTCATTCTATTACTAAATAGATCTGTGCTGTTTAGCTCACCTAACTCTACCAACTATGTAAAATTCTTTGACTATTTGAATTCTAAAGTGGAGCACATCTTGACCCACTTTCCTTCGCTGAAATCTCCATCCTAGGAGATTTCAATGTTCACCACCAGCTTTGGCTTTCATCCTCTTTCACTGACCATCCTGGTGAACAAGCCTACAACTTTGCTATCCTCAACGACCTAGAGCAGTTGGTCCAGCACCCTACACGTATTCCCGACCGTCTTGGAGATCGGCCCAACATTCTAGACCTCTTCCTTACCTCAAACCCTTCTGCTTAGTCTGTCAAACTGTTCTCTCCGTTGGGCTCCTCCGATCACAATCTTATTTCTGCATCCTGTCCTATCGCTCCTGTACATCCTCTTGAACCGCAGAAGAGGCGATGCTTCTGGCATTTTGCTTCAGCTCGGTGGGACGACCTGAGGATGTACTTTTCCGATTTCCCGTGGAACGATTATTGCTTCCAGGATAGAGACCCCTCTGTGTGTGCTCAGCGCATCACAGAGGTCATTGTCTCTGGAATGGAGGCATACATTCCTCGTTCTTTCTCTACTCCTCACGCTAAAAAGCCTTGGTTTAATCACGCTTGTTCTCGTGCTGTCAATGATAGAGAGGTAGCTCACAAAAGATACCAGAGCCTTCAAACTAATGCTAATTATGAACTTTACATTTCTGCCCGAAATCGTGCCAAATCTATTCTCCGACTAACCAAAAATTCTTTCATTAATAGAAAATGTCAAAACCTTGCTTTCTCTAACTCTTCCCGTGACTTCTGGCATCTAGCCAAAAACATCTCCTCCAACTTCACTTCTTCATCTTTCCCTCCACTCCTCAGTCCTGACGGCAACACTGCCGTCTCATCTATCTCTCAGGCTGAACTCTTCTCTCAAACTTTTTCTAAAAACTCCACTCTGGACGATTCTGGGCATATTCCTCCTATCTGGGCATATTCCAGCTATCACCTTCCTCAACACTAAACATCCTCGGTCTATCCTTAACTCAAAATCTCAACTGGAAACTTCACATCTCATCTCTTACTAAATCAGCTTCCTCGAGGCTGGGCGTTCTGTACCGTCTCCGCCAGTTCTTCTCCCCTGCACAGTTGCTGTCCATATACAGGGGCCTTGTCCGCCCTCGTATGGAGTATGCATCTCATGTGTGGGGGCTCCACTCACAGCTCTTCTGGATAGAGTGGAGTCTAAGGCTCTTCGTCTCATCAACTCTCCTACTCCTACTGATAGTCTTCTACCTCTTAAATTCCGTCGCGATGTTGCCTCTCTTTCTATCTTCTATCGTTATTTTCACGCTGACTGCTCTTCTGAACTTGTTAAGTGCATGCCTCCCACCCTCCAGCGGCCCCTCTGTACACGACTTTCTAATCATGCTCATCCCTATACTGTCCAAACCCCTTATGCAAGAGTTAACCAGCATCTTCACTCTTCCATCCCTCCCGCTGGTAAACTCTTCCTTCATCTGTATTTCCTCCTGCCTATGACTTGAATTCTTTCAAGAGGAGGGTATCAGGACACCTCTCATCCCGAAATTGACCTCTCTTTTAGCGACCTCTTTTGATTTTTCTTTTCTTTTAAAGTAGCGAGTAGCGGGCTTTTTTTATTATTGTTTCCTAGTTTTGTGCCCTTGAGCTGTCTCCTTTATATATATATATATATATATATATATATATATATATATATATATATATATATATATATATATATATATATATATATATATATATATATATATATATATATATATATATATATATATATATATATATATATATATATATATATATATATTTTTTTTTTTTTTTTTATACATATTTACATTATTTAATGTATATTTTGCATATATATTTTTTCCAAATTTCCGTTATTTTATGTTTACTTGTTTATATATTTTTGTACAAGTTTACATTATTTTATGTGTATTTTGTATATGTATTTCAATGCAAATTTGCCTAACTTTATGTGTATTTTGCATATCTATTTTCAAACAAATTTAAATTATTTTTTTGTATATATGTATTTATTTTTATACTAATTTTAGTTATTTTATTTGTATTTTGAATATATATTTTCTTACAAATATACATTCTTTTATTGGAATTTTGTTTATTTATTTTGATACGAGTTTACATTATTTTATGTGTATTTTGTATATATATTTTTCTACGTATTTACATTATTTTATGTGTATTTAGTATATATATTTTAATAAAATTTTACATTATTTTATAGTGTGTATACGCATTAATTTTGATACAAATTTTATAAAAATTCATGTTATTTTATGTGTATTTGTATATATATTTTCATACAAATTTATATTATTTTATGTGTATTTTTACATATTTTTCATTACAAATTTACTTTATTTTATGATTATTTTGTATATTTACTTCATTCAATCTTAAATTATTTTATGTGTATATTTGTATTTGTATTTAAGTAATTTTATGTGTATTTTCTATATATATTTTCATCCAAAATTAAATTATTTTATTGGTATTTTCTTAATTTAACTCGAAACGAATTTAGATTTTTTCATAGGTATTTTGTATACATATTTTTATACTCATTTACATTATCTAATGTGTGTTTTGTATATATATTTTTATACAAATATGTGTTATTATATGGGTATTTTGCATCTTTATTTTCATACATATTTACATTATTTTATTGATATTCTGTTTATTTATTTTGATACGATTTAACATTATTCTGTGTGTATTTTGTATATATTTTTTTTATGCATATTTACATTATTTAATGTTTATTTTGTATATATATTTTATCCAAATTTTCGTTATTTTATGTGTATTTGTTTATATATTTTCATACAAATTTATATTATTTTATGTGTATTTTGTATATGTATTTCAATACAAATTTGCCTAATTTTATGTGTATTTTGGATATCTATTTTCAAACAAATTTAATTTATTATTGTGTATTTTTGCATATATTTTTATACAAATTTTAGTTATTTTATTTGTATTTTGTATATATATTTTCCTACAAATATGCATTCTTTTATTGGAATTTTGTTTATTTATTTTGATACGAATTTTCAATATTTTATGTGTATTTTGTATATATATTTTTCTACGTATTTAAATTATTTTGGGAGTATTTTGTATATAGTTTTTCATAAAAATTTACGTAATTTTATTGTGTGTATTCGTATATATTTTGATACAAATTTTATACAAATTCATGTTATTTTATGTGTATTTGTATATATATTTTCATACAAATTTATATTATTTTATATCTATTTTTACATATATTTCATTACGAATTTACCTTATTTTATTTTTATTTTGTATATTTATTTCATTCAATTTAAAATTATTTTATGTGTATATTTTTATTTGTATTTAGGTTATTTTATGTGTATTTTCTATATATATTTTCATCCAAAATTACATTATTTTATTGGTATTTTCTTAATTTAATTCGATACGAATTTAGATTATTTCATAGGTATTTTGTGTACATATTTTTATACTTATTTACATTATCTAATGTGTGTTTTGTATATATTTTTATGCAAATTTATTTAATGTGCATTTTTGTACATATATTTTTATAGAAATTTGCGTTATTTTATGTGTATTTTGTATATGTTTTCTTATACAAATTTATATTATTTCATTGGTATTTTGTTTATTTATTTTGATACAAATTACATGATTATATGTGTATTTTGTACATATTTTTTTTATACGTATAAACATTATTTAATGTGTATTTTGTTTATATATTTTTATACAAATTTACGTTATTATATGTGTATTTGTTTAAATATTTTGATACAAATTTACTTTATTTTATGTATTTTGTAGATATATTTCAATTCAAATTTATCTTTTTTTTGTGTGTATTTTCTATATATAAATTTACGTTATTTTATGTGTATTTTGTATATTTATATTTATACAAATACAAATTTTTTTTATTGGTATTTTGTTGATTTATTTTGATACGAATTTACATTATTTTAAGTGTATTTTGTATACATTTTTTTATACGTATTTACATCATTTTATTTGTATTTTGTATATATATTTTTATAGAAATCTACATTATTTTATGTGTATTCGTATATATATTTTGAAACAAATTTACATTCTTTTATATGTTTTTTGCATATCTATTTCAATACAAACTTACCTTATTGTATGTGTATTTTGTATATTTATTTTAATACAAATTTTATTTTTTTATGTGTATATTTGTATATATATTTAAAAAAAAAAAAGGCGTTATTTATTGGGTATTTTGCTTCTTTATTTTCATACAAATATACATTATTTTATTAATATTCTGTGTATTTATTTTGATACGATTTTACATTATTCTGTTTGTGTTTTGTATATATTTTTCTATACATATTTACATTATTTAATTTGTATTTTGTATATATATTTTATACAAATTTACGTTATTTTAAGTGTATTTGTTTATGTATATTTATTCAAATTTACATTATATTATGTGTATTTTGTATATGTATTTCAATACAAATTTAGCTAATTTTATGTGTATTTTGTATATTTATTTTCATAGAAATTTAAATTATTTTTGTGTATTTTTGTATATATTTCTATGATTTTAGGTTATTTTATGTGTATTTTGTATAGCTATTATCATACAAATACACATTCTTTTATTGACATTTTGTTTATTTATTTTGAAGCGAGTTTAAATTATTTAATGTGTATTTTGTATATATATTTTTATACGTATTTACATCATTTCATGTGTATTTTGAATATATATTTCTATAGAAATCTACGTTATTTTATGTGTATTCGTATATATATTTTGAAACAAATTTAAACTGTTTTATGAGGAATTTGCATATTTTTTCAATACAAATTTACCTTATTGTATCTGCATTTTGTATATTAATTTTAATTCAAATTTAATTATTCTATGTGTATTTTTGTATATGTATTTTTAAAAAAATATGACTTATTTTATGGTTATTTTGCATCTTTATTTTCATACAAATATATATTACTTTATTGATATTCTGTGTATATATTTTGATGCGATTTTACTTTATTCTATGTGTATTTTGTTTATATATTTTAAACAAATGTACGTTATTTTATGTGTATTTGTTTTCATTTCATACAAATTTACATTATTTTATGTGTAATTTGTACATGTATTTAAATACAAATTTAACTAATTATATGTGTATTTTGTATATCTATTTTCATACAAATTGAAATTATTGTTTTTTTTTTTGTATATATTTTTATACAAATTTTCGTTATTTTATGTGTAATTTCTATATTTATTTTCCTACACATACGTTCTTTTATCGAAATTTTGTTTATTTATTTATGTGTATTTTGTATATATATTTTTCTACGTATTTAAATTATTTGATGTGTATTTTATATATACATTTTCATAAAAATTTACGTTATTTTATTGTGTGTATTCGTATATATTTTGATACAAATTTTATACAAACTCGTGTTATTTTATCTGTATTTGTATGTATATATATTTTCATACAAATTTATGTTATTTAATGTGTATTTTTACATATATTCCATTACAAATTTACCTTATTTTATGTTTACTTTGTATATTTATCTCATTCAATTTTAAATTATTTCATGTGTATATTTGTATTTGTATTTAGGTTATTTTATGTGTGTTTTCTATATATATTTTCATCCAAAATTACATTATTTTATTGGTATTTTCTTAATTTAATTCGATACGAATTTAGATTATTTCATAGCTATTTTGTATACATATGTTTATACTTATTTACATTATGTAATGTGTGTTTTGTATATATTTTTTAATGCAAATTTTTTTATGTGCATTTTTGTACATATATTTTTATAGAAATTTGCGTTATTTTATGTGTATTTTGTATGTTTTCTCATAAAAATTTACATTATTTTATTGGTATTTTGTTTATTTATTTTGACACGAATTACATGATTATATATGTATTTTGTACATATTTTTTTATACGTATTTACATTATTTAATGTGTATTTTGTTTATATATTTTTATATAAAATTTACGTAATTATATGTGTATTTGTAAAAATATTTTGATACATATTTACTTTATTTTATGTATTTTGTACATATATTTCAATTCAAATTAAGCTTATTTTGTGTGTATTTTATATATCTATTTTAATACAAATTTAATTACTTCTGAGTATTTTTGTATATAAATGTATTGTATGTTTTATATAAATTTACGTTATTTTATGTGCATTTTGTATATTTATATTTATACAAATACACATTCTTTTATTGGTATTTTGTTTAATTATATTTATACGAATTTACATTATTTTATGTGTATTTTGTATACCTTTTTTTATACGTATTTATTTAATTTTATGTGTATTTTGTATATGTATTTTTATAGAAATCTACGTTATTTTATGTGTATTTGTATATATATTTTGAATCAAATTTACATTATTTTATATGTATTTATTTTATTTGTATTTTTATATGTTTTCTCATACAAATTTACATTATTTTATTGCTATTTTGTTTATTTAGTTTGATACGAATTACATGATTATATGTGTATTTTGTACATATTTTTATACGTATTTTCATTACTTAATGTGTATTTTGTTTATATATTTTTAAACAAAGTTACGTTATTATATGTATTTTTATAAATATTTTGATACAAATTTACATTATTTTATGTATTTTGTATATACATTGCAATTCAAATTTAGCTTATATTATCTGTATTTTGTATATCTATTTTCATACGAAATTAATTACTTCTGTGTATTTTTGTATATAGTTTTATACAAATTTACGTTATTTTATGATGTATTTTGTATATTTATATTTATACAAACACACATTCTTTTATTGGTATTTTGTTTATTTATTTTGATACGAATATACATTATTTTATGTGTATTTTGTATACATTTTCTTTAACTTAATTACTTTATTTTATGTTTATTTTGTATATATATTTTTATAGAAATCAACTTTATTTGATGTGTATTCTTATATATATTTTGAAACAAATTTACATTATTTTATATGTATTTTGCATATCTATTTCAATACAAACTTACCTTATTGTATGTGCATTTTGTATATTTATTGTAATACAAATTTAAATATTTTATGTGTATTTTGGTATATATATTTTTATAAAAAAAAGCGTTATTTAAGGGGTATTTTGCATCTTTATTTTCATACAAATTTACATTGTTTTATTAATATTCTGTGCATCTATTTTGTTACGATTTTACATTATTCTATTTGTGTTTTATATATATTTTTTTTATACATTTTTACATTATTTAATGTGTATTTTGTATATTTTAAAACAAATTTACGTTATTTTATGCGCATCTGTTAAAATATTTTGATACAAATTTACATTATTTTATGTATTTTGTATATATATTTTAATACAAATTTAGTTTATTTTATGTATATTTTGTATATCTATTTTCATACAAATTTAAATTACTTTTGTGTATTTTTTATATAGTTTTATATAAATTTACGTTTTTTTATGTTTATTTTGTATATTTATTTTCATACAAATTCACATTCTTCTATTGGTTTTTTGTTTATTTATTTTAGTACGAATTTACATTATTTTATGATTATTTTGTATATATATTTTTATGTGTATTTTTTATTTGTATTTTTATAGAAATTTACGTTTTTTTATGTGTATTCGTATATATATTTTGAAACAAATTTACATTGTTTGATGTGTGTTTTTTTCATATCTATTTCAATACAAATTTATCATATTGTATGTGCATTTTGTATATATTAATTTTAATGTAAATTTAATTATTTGATGTGTATTTTTGTATATATGTTTTTTTTAAATATGTTTTTTTTTAATGGGTATTTTGCATCTTTATTTTCATACAAATTTACTTTATTTGATTGATATTCTGTGTATTTATTTGGTACGATTTTACATTGTTCTATGTGTATTTTGTATATATTTTATTTTACATATTTACATTATTTAATGTGCATTTTCTATATATATTTTATACAAACATACGTTACTTTATGTCTATTTGTTTATATATTTTCATACAAATTTACATTATTTTATGTGTATTTTGTATATGTATTTCAATACAAATTTACCTAATTTTATGTGGATTTTGTATATCTATTTTCATACAAATTGAAATTATTTTTTTTTGTTTTTTTGTATGTATTTAATACAAATTTTAAGTTTTTTATATATTATTTTGTATATTGATTTTCCTACATATATATATTCTTTTATTGAAATTTAGTTTATTGAATTTGATGCGAATTTACCTTATTTAATGTGTATTTTGTATATATATTTTTATACGTATTTACATCATTTTATGTGTATTTTGCATATCTATTTGAATACAAATTTACCTTATTGTATGTGCATTTTGTATATTTATTTTAATACAAATTTAATTCTTTTCTGTGTATTTTTGTATATATATTTTAATAAAAAAATGATTTATTTTATGGGTATTTTGCATCCTTATTTTCATATAAAATTACTTTATTTTTTCTATTATCTGTTCATTTATTTTGATACGGTTTTACATTTTTCTATCTGTATTTAGTATATTTTTTTATACATTATTCCATTATTTAATGTGTATTTTGTATATATATTTTATACAAAGTTACGTTATGTTACGTTACGTTACGTGTATTTGTTGATATATGTTGACACAGATTTACAATATCTTATGGGTATTTTGTATATATATTTCAAAAGAAATTTACCTAGTTTTATGTGTATTTTGTATATCTATTTTCACACAAATTCAAATTATTTCTGGGTATTTTTTTTTTATTTTGATACAAATTTTACTTATGTTATGTGTATTTTGTAAATTTATTTTCATTCAAATATATATTATTTTATTGGTATTTTGTTGATTTATTTTGATAAGAATTTACATTATTTTATATGTACTTTGTATATATATTTTTATACATTATTTAATGTTTATTTTGAATATATATTTTTATACTAATTCATGTTATTTTATGTGTATTTGTATATGTATTTTCATACAAATTTATATTATTTTATGTGAATTTTGTACATATATTTCACTACAAATTTACCTTATTTCATGTTTATTTTGTATATTTATTTCATTCAATTTTAAACTATTTTATGTGTATATTTGTTTTTGTATTTAGGTTATTTTCTGTGTATTTTCTATATATATTTTCATCCAAAATTCCATAATTTTTTTGGTATTTTGTTAATTTAATTCGATACGAGTTTAGATTATTTCATTGGTATTTTGTGTACATATTTTTATACGCATGTACATTATTTAATGTGTGTTTTGTATATATATTTTTATGCAAATTTACATAAAATAAAGCATATTTAAAAAAAAAAACACATATACAAAAGTACACATACAATAATTGAATTTGTATAAAAATTAATATACAAAATGCACATACAATAAGATAAATTTGTATTGAAAAAATTTGCAAAATACACATAAAACAATATAAATTTGTTACAAAATATGTATACGAGTACACATAAAATAACGTAAATTTCTATAGAAATATATATACAAAATACACATGAGATGACGTAAATTCGTATAAAAATATATATACAAAATACACATTAAATAATGTAAATTCTTGTCAAAATAAATAAACAAAATATCAATAAAAGAATGTGTATTTGTATGAAATTAGATATATAAAATACATATAAAATAATATAAAATATATAAATATATATATATAAATATATATATATATATATATATATATAAATATATATATATAAATATATATATATATATATATATATATATATATATATATATATATATATATATATATCTCTATATATATATATATATATATATATATATATATATATATATATATATATATATATATATATATATATATATATATATATATATATATATATATATATATATATATATATATATATATATATATAACACAAATAGAATAATGTAAAATCGTATCAAAATAAATACACAGAATATTAATAAAATAATATAAATTTGTATGAAAATTAAGATGCAAAATACCCATAAAATAACGCATTTTTTAAAAAATATATATAACAAAATACACATAAAATATTTGAATTTTTATTAAAATAAATAAACAAAATGCACATACAATAAGGTAAATTTGTATTAAAATAGATATGCAAAATACATATAAAACAATGTAAATTTGTTTCAAAATATATATACGAATACACATAAAATAACGTAGATTTCTAAAAAAATATATGTACAAAATACACATAAAATTACGTAAATACGTATAAAGAAAAATGTATACAAAATACACATAAAATAATGTAAGTTCGTATCAAAATAAATAAACAAAATACCAATTAAAGAATGTGTATTTGTATAAATATAATTAAACAAAAACCACATAAAATAACGTAAATTTATATAAAACTATATCCAAAAATACACAAAAGTAATTAAATTTGAATGAAAATAGATATACAAAATACACGCAAAATACATATATAATAAAGCATATTTTTATAAATATACATATACAAAAATACAATAAAATAATTAAATTTGTATTAAAAATAATATACAAAATGCACATACAATAAGGTAAATTTGTATTGTGCGTTTTGGTATATATGTATTTATAGAAAATGCGCTATTTTATGGGTATTTTGCATCTTAATTTTTATACAAATTTACATTATTTTATTTATATTCTGTGTATTTATTGTCATACGATTTTACATTATTTTATTTGTGTTTTGTATATATTTTTGTGTACATATTTACATTATTTAATGTGTTTTTTGTATATATATTTTATAGAAATTTACGTTATTTTAGGTGTATTTGTATATATATTTTCATTCAAATATAATTATTATTTTATGTGTTTTTTTTATGTGTATTTCAATAGAAATTTACCTAATTTTATGTGTATTTTGTATATTTATTTTCATACAAATTTAATTTTTTTTTTTTTTTGTATATAGTTTTATTCCAATTTAGGTTATTTTATGTGTATTTTGTATATTTATCTTAATAAAAATACATCTTCTTTTAGTGATATTTTGTTTATTTATTTTGACACGAACTTACAGTATTTAATGTGTATATATATATATATATATATATATATATATATATATATATATATATATATATATATATATATATATATATATATATATATATATATATATATATATATATATATATATATATATATATATATATATATATATATATATATATATATACGTATTTACATCATTTCATGTGTATTTTGTATATATATATATTTCTATAGAAATCTACGTTATTTTATGTGTAATCGTATATATATTTTGAAACAAATTTACATTGTATTTTTGTATATATTTATATATAAATTTTCGTTATTTTATGTATATTTTATATATTTATTTTCCTACAAATATCCGCTTTTTTTCGGAATTTTGTTTATTTATTTTGATACAAATTTACATTATTTGAGGTATATTTGGAATATATATTTTTTTACTTATTTACATCATTATATATGTATTTTGTATGTATATTTTCATAGAAATTTACTCTATTTTATGAGTATTCGTATATATATTTTGATACAAATTTACATTATTGATGTGCATTCTGCATATCTATTTCAATACAAATTTACTTTATTGTATTTGCATTTTGTATATATTTGTATAAATTTAATTATTTTATATATATTTTTGAATATATTTTTATACAAATGTGCGTTATTATATGGGTATTTTGCATCATTATTTTCATACAAATTTACATCATTTTATTGATATTCTGTTTATATTAAGATGCAAAATATCCATTAAATAACGCTTTTTTTATAAAAAATATATATACCAAAATACACATAAAATATTTAAATTTGTATTACAATAAATAAACAAAATGTACATACAATAAGGTAAATTTGTATTGAAATTGATTTGCAAAATACATATAAAATAATGTAAATTTGTTTCAAAATATATATAAGAATACACATAAAATAAAGTAGATTTCTATAAAAATATATATACAAAATACACAGAAAATGAAGTAAATACGTATAAGAAAATGTATACAAAATACACATAAAATAAAGTAAATTCGTATCAAAATAAATAAACAAAATACCTATAAAAGAATGTGTATTTGTATAAATATAAATATACAAAAAACATCATAAAATAACGTAAATTTGTATAAAACTATATACAAAAATACACAGAAGTAATTAAATTCGTATGAAAATAGATATACAAAATACAGATAAAATAAACTAAATTTGAATTGAAATGTATATACAAAATTCATAAAATAATGTAAATTTGTATCAAAATATTTATAAAAATACATATAATAACGTAAATTTGTTTAAAAATATATAAACAAAATACACATTAAGTAATGTAAATACGTATAAAAAATATGTAAAAAATACACATATAATCATGTAATTCGTATCAAACTAAATAAACAAAATAGCAATAAAATAATGTAAATTTGTATGAGAAAACATATACAAATACATATAAAATAACGCAAATTTCTATAAAAATATATGTACAAAATGCACGTAAAATAAAGTAGATTTCCATAAAAATATATATACAAAACACACATTAAATAATGTAAATGCGTACATAAAATAACCTAAATTTGTATAAAACTATTTACAAAAATTGACAAAAATAATTAAAATTTGTATGAAAAGAAATATACTAAATACACATAAAATTAGGTAAATTTGTATTGAAATACATATACAAAATACACATGAAATAATGTAAATTTAAATGAAAATATATAAACAAATACACATAAAATCACGTAAATTTGTATGAAATATATTTTCAAAATACACATTAAATAATGTAAATGTGTATAAAAAAATTTATACAAAACACAAATAGAATAATATAAAATCGTATCAAAATATATACACAGAATATTAATAAAATAATGTAAATTTGTATGAAAATTAAGATGCAAAATACCTATAAAATAACGCATTTTTTTATAAAATTATAGATACCAAAATACACATAAAATATTTTAATTTGAGTTAAGATAAATATACAAAATGCACATACAATAAAGTAAATTTGTATTGAAATAGATATGCAAAATACATATAAAATAATGTAAATTTGATTCAAAATATATACGAATACACATAAAATAACGTAGATTTCTATAAAAATACATATACAAAATACACATAAAATTAAATAAATACGTATAAAAAAATGTATACAAAATACACATAAAATAATGTAAATTCGTATAAATATAAATATACAAAATACCAATAAAAGAATGTGTATTTGTATAAATATAAATATACAAAATGTACATAAAATAACGTAAATTTATATAAAACTATATACTAAAAGACACAGAAGTAATTAAATTTGTATGAAAATAGATATATAAAATACACACAAAATAAGCTTAATTTGAATTGAAATATATGTACAAAATACATAAAATAAAGTAAATTTGTATCAAAATATTTTTACAAATACACATATAATTACGTAAATTTTATATAAAAATATATAAACAAAATACACGTTAAATAATGTAAATACGTATAAAAAAATATGTACAAAATACACATATAATGATGTAATTTGTATCAAAATAAAAAAACAAAATACCAATAAAATAATGTATATTTTTATGAGAAAACATATACAAAATACACATAAAATAACGCAAATTTCTATAAAAATATATGTACAAAAATGCACATAAAATAAATTTGCATTAAAAAATATATTCAAAACACACATCACGTAATGTAAATGAGTATAAACATATGTATACAAAATACCTATGAAATAATCTAAATTCGCTTGGAGTTAAATTAAGAAAATACCAATAAAATAATATTATTTTGGATGAAAATATATATATAAAACACATATAAAATAACCTAAATATAAATACAAATATACACATGAAATAATTTAAAATTGAATGAAATAAATATACAAAATAAACTTGAAATAAGGTAAATTTGTAGTGAAATATATGTAAAAATACACATTAAATAAAATAAATATGTATGAAAATATATATACAAATACACATAAAATAACATGAATTTGTATAAAATTTGTATCAAAATAAATACGTATACACAAAATAAAATAACGTAAATTTTTTATGAAAGTGTATATATAATATACACATAAAATAATTTAAATACGTAGAAAAATATATATACAAAATACACATAAAATAATGTAAATTCGTAACAAAATAAATACACAAAATTCCTATAAAAGAATGTATATTTGTAATAAAATATATATACAAATTACAAATAAAATAACTAAAATTTGAATAAAAATATATACAAAAATTCACAAAAAATTATTTAAATTTGTTTGAAAATATATATGCAAAATACACATAAAATTACTCAAATTTGTATTGAAATACATATACAAAATACACATAAAATAATGTAAATTTGTATAAAAATATATAAACAAATACACATAAAATAACGTAAATTTGGATAAAATATATATACAAAATAAACATTAAATAATGTAAATATGTATAAAAAAATATATACAAAATACACATAGAATAATGTTAAATCGTATCAAAATAAATAAACAGAATATCAATAAAATAATGTAAATTTGTATGAAAATAAAGACGAAAAAATACCTTTATAATAACGCATACTTGCATAAAAATATATATACAAAAATACACATAAAATAGTTTAATTTGTATTAAAATAAATATTCAAAATGCACATACAATAAAGTAAATTTGTATTGAAATATATATGTAAAATACACATAAATAATGTAACTTTGTATCAGAATAGATATACGAATACACATAAAATAGAGTAAATTTCCATGAAAATATACATACAAAATACATATAAAATGATGTAAAAAATTATAAAAATATATATAATAATACACCTAAAATAATGTGAATTCGTATCAAAATAAATAAACAAAATTCCGATAAAATAACGTATATGTGTAGGAAAATAAATATAGAAATTACACATAAAATAACGAAAATTTCTATAAAAAAATAAAGAAAAACCAATAATTTCAATTTGTATGAAAATAGATATACAATTACACATATAATTAGTTAAATTTGTATTTAAATACATGTACAAAATACACAAAAAATAATGTAAATTTGTATGAAATGAAAACAAATACACATAAAATAACGTACATTTGTTTAAAATATATAAACAAAATACACATAGAATAAAGTAAAATCGCATCAAAATATATACAGAGAATATCAATAAAATAATATATATTTGTATGAAAATAAAGATAAATCATATTTTTTTAAAAATACATATACAAAAATACACATAGAATAATTAAATTTGTATTAAAATTAATATACAAAATGCAGATACAATAAGGTAAATTTGTAATGAAAAAATATGCAAAATACTCATAAAACAATTTAAATTTGTTTCAAAATATTTATACGAATACACATAAAATAACGTAGATTTCTATAGAAATATATATACAAAATACAAATGAAATGATGTTAATACGTATAAATATATATATACAAAATACACATTAAATAATGTAAATTCGCTTGAAAATAAATAAAAAAAATTTCAATAAAAGAATGTGTATTTGTATGAAAATAGCTATACAAAATACTCATAAAATAACCTAAAATTATATAAAAATATATACAAAAATACACAAAAATATTTTAAATTTGTATGAATATAAATATACAAAATACACATAAAATTAGCTAAATTTGTATTGAAATACATATACAAAATACACGTAATATAAAGTAAATTTGAATAAAAATACATAAACAAATACACTTAAATATAATATATATATATATATATATATATATATATATATATATATATATATATATATATATATATATATATATATATATATATATATATATATATATATATATAATACAAACTAAATAATGTAAATAAGTATACAAAATATATACAAAACACAAATAGAATAATGTAAAATCGTATCAAAATAAATGCACAGAATATTAATAAAATAATGTAAATTTGTATGAAAATAAAGAAGCAAAATACCCAATAAATAACACCTTTTGTTATAAAAAATATATATACAAATATACACATAAAAAATTTGTATTAAAATAAATATACAAAATACACATACAATAAGGTAAATTTGTATTGAAATAGATATGCAAAATACATATAAAACAATGTAAATTTGTTTCAAAATATATATACGAATACACATAAAATAATGTAGATTTCTATAAAAATATATATACAAAATACACATAAAATGAGGTAAATACGTATAAAAAAAATGTATACAAAATACCCTTAAAATAATGTAAATTCGTATCAAAATAAAAATTTGTATTTGTATAAATATAAATATACAAAATACACGTCAAATAACGTAAATTTTTATAAAACTATATACAAAAATACACAGAAGTAATTAAATTTGTATGAAAATAGATATACAAAATACACACAAAAAAGCTAAATTTGAATTGAAATATATATACAAAATACATAAAATAAAGTAAATTTGTATCAAAATATTTATACAAATACACATATAATAACGTAAATTTGTATAAAAATATATAAGCAAAATACACAATAAATAATGTAAATACGTATAAAGAATATGTACAAAATACACATATAATCATGTAATTCGTATCAAAATAAATAAACAAAATACCAATGAATTAATATAAATTTGTATGAGAAAACATATACAAAATACACATAAAATAACGTAAATTTCTATGAAAATATATGTACAAAAATGCATATAAAATAAATTTGCATAAAAATATATATACAAAACACACATTAGATAATGTAAATGAGTATAAATATATGTATACAAAATACCTATGAAATAATCTAAATTCGTAACGAATTAAATTAAGAAAATACCAATAAAATAATGTAATTTTGGATGAAAATATATATAGAAAATACACATAAAATAACCTAAATACAAATACAATTATACACATAAAATAATTTAAAATTGAATGAAATAAATATACAAAATAAACATAAAATAAGGTAAATTCGTAATGAAATATATGTAAAAATAGACATAAAATAACAAATTTGTATGAAAATATATATACAAATACACATAAAATAACATGAATTTTTATAAAATTTGTATTAAAATATATACGAATACACACAATAAAATAACGTAAATTTTTATGAAAATGTATATACAAAATATACCAAAATAATTTAAATACGTAGAAAAATTTATATACAATATTCACATAAAATATTGAGACTTCGTATCAAAATAAATAAACAAAATTCCAATGAAAGAATGCATATTTGTAGGAAAATATATATACAAAATACAAATAAAATAACAAAAATTTGTATAAAAATATATACAAAAAAACACAAAAAAAATTTAAATTTGTATGAAAATAGATATCCAAAATACACATAAAATTAGGCAAATTTGTTTTGAAATACATATACAAAATACACATAAAATAATATAAATTTGTATGAAAATATATAAACAAATACACATAAAATAACGAAAATTTGAATAAAATATATATTTCATTAAAATATATATACAAAATACACATAAAATAATGTAAATACGTCAAAAAATATATATACAAAATACACATAAAGTAATGTAAATTCGTATCAAAATAAATCAATAAAATTCCAATAAAAGAATGTATATTTGTAGGAAAATATATATATAAAATACAAATAAAATAACTAAAATTTGTAAAAAAATATATACAAAAATATACAAAAATAATTTAAATTTGTTTAAAAATAGATATGCAAAATACACATTAAATTAGACAAATTTGTATTGAAATACATATATAAAACACACAAAAATTAATGTAAGTTTTTACGAAAATTTATAAACAAATACACATAAAATAACGTAAATTTGGATAAAATATATATTCAAAATATACATTAAATGATGTAAATATGTATAAAAATATATATACAAAATACACATACAATAATGTTAAATCGTACCAAAATAAACAAACAGAATATCAATAAAATAATGTAAATTTGTATTTTTTTTTCCAGCAAAGCAATAAAGATGCAAATACCCATATAATAACGTATATTTGCATAAAAATATATATACAAAAATACATAAAATAATTAAATTTGTATTAAAATAAATATACAAAATGCACATACAATAAAGTAAATTTGTATTGAAATAGATATGCAAAATACATATCAATAATGTAAATTTGTATCAAAATATATATACGAATACTCATAAAATAGAGTAAATTTCTATGAAAATATACATACAAAATACATATAAAATGAAGTAAATAGTATAAAAAATATACATACCAAATACACCTAGAATAATGTAAATTCGTATCAAAATAAATAAACAAAATTCCGATTAAAGAACGTATATTTGTAGGAAAATAAAAATACAAAATACACATAAAATAACGAAAATTTGTATAAAAATATATACAAAAAAAAATTTCAATTTGTATGAAAATATATATACAAAATACACATATAATTAGTTAAATTTGACTTTAAATACATGTACAAAATACACATAAAATAATGTAAATTTGTATGAAATGAAAACAAATACACAAAAAATAACGTACATTTGTATAAAATATATATACAAAATACACATAGAATAATGCAAAATCGTATCAAAATAAATTCACAGAATATCAATAAAATAATGTAAATTTGTGTGAAAATAAAGAAGCAAAATACCCATAAAACAAATCACATTTTTATAAAATTACATATACAAAAATACACATTCAATAATTAAATTTGTATAAAAATTAATATTTTCATACAAATTTATATTATTTTATGTGTATTTTTGTATATATTTCATTACAAATCTAACTTTTTATGTTAATTTTGTATATTTATTTCATTCAATTTTAAATTATTTTATGTGTGTATTTGTATTTGCATTTTGGTTATTTTACGTGTATTTTCTATATACAATTTCATCCAAAATTACATTATTTTATTGGTATTTTGTTAATTTAATTCGATACGAATTTAGATTATTTCATAGGTATTTTGTATACATATTTTTATACGCATTTACATTATTTGATGTGTGTTTTGTATATATATTTTTATGCAAATTTACCTTATTTTATGTTCATTTTTGTACATATATTTTATAGAAATTTGCGTTATTTTTTGTGTATTTTATAGATGTTTTCTCATACAAATTTACATTAATTTATTGGTATTTTGTTTATTTATTTTGATACGAATTACATGATTATATGTGTATTTTGTACATATTTTTTATACGTATTTACATTATTTAATGTGTATTTTGTTTATATATTTTTATACAAATTTACGTTATTATATGTGTATTTGTATAAATATTTTGATACAAATTTACATTATTTTATGTATTTTGTATATATATTTCAATTCAAATTAAGCTTATTTTGTGTGTATTTTGTATATCTATTTTCATACAAATTTTATTACTTTTGTGTATTTTTGTATATAGTTTTATATAAATTTACGTTATTTTATGTGAATTTTGTATATTTATATTTATACAAATACACATTCTTTTATTGGTATTATGTTGATTTATTTTGATACGAATTTACATTATTTTATGTGTATTTTGTATACATTTTTTTTATGTATTTCCTTCATTTTATGTGTATTTTGTATATATATTTTTATAGAAATCTACGTTATTTTATGTGTATTCGTATATATATTTTGAAACAAATTTATATTGTTTTATATGTATTTTGCATATCTATTTCAATATAAACTTACCTTATTGTATGTTCATTTTGTATATTTATTTTAATACAAATTCAAATATTTTATGTGTATTTTGGTAATATATTTTAATTAAAAATGCGTTATTTTATGGGTATTTTGCATCTTAATTTTCATACAAATTTACATTATTTTATTAATATTCTGTGTATTTATTTTGATACGATTTTACATTATTTTATGTGTATTTTGTATACATTTTTTATATGTATTTCCTTCATTTTATGTGTATTTTGTATATATATTTTTTACAGAAATCTACGTTATTTTATGTGTATTCGTATATATATTTTGAAACAAATTTATATTGTTTTATATGTATTTTGCATATCTATTTCAATACAAATTTACCTTATTGTATATTCATTTTGTATATTTATTTTAATATAAATTCAAATATTTTATTTGTATTTTAGTAATATATTTTAATAAAAAATGTGTTATTTTATGGGTATTTTGCATCTTAATTTTCATACAAATTTACATTATTTTATTAATATTCTGTGTATTTATTTTGATACGATTTTACATTATTCTATTTGTGTTTTGTATATATTTTTTTATATATATTTACATTATTCAATGTGTATTTTGTATATATATTTCATACAAATTTACGTTATTTTAAGTATACAAAATACACATAAAATAATGTAAATTCGTATCAAAATAAATAAACGAAATACCAATAAAAGAATGTGTATTTATATAAATATAAATATAGAAAACGTAAATTTGTATAAAACTATATACAAAAATACACAAAAGTAACTAAATTTGTATGAAAATAGATATACAAAAAACACATAAAATAAGCTAAATTTGAATTGAAATATATATACAAAATACATAAAATAATGTAAATTTGTATCAAAATATTTATACAAATACATATATAAAAACGTAAATTTTATATAAAAATATATAAAGAAAATACTCATTAAATAATGTAAATACGTATGAAAAATATGTACAAAATACACATATAATAATATAATTCGTATCAAAATAAATAAACAAATTTTACCCATAAAATAACGTATTTTTATTAAAATTAAATTTATTATTATTATTATTATTATTATTATTATTATTATTATTATTATTATTATTATTATTATTATTATTATTATTATTATTATATTATTATTATATTAAATTTGTATTAATATAAATATACAAAATGCACATACAATGAGGTAAATTTATATTGAAATATATATGCAAAATACATATAAAACAATGTAAATTTGTTTCAAAATATATATACGAATACACATAAAATAACGTAGATTTCTATAAAAATATATATATAGAAAATACACACAAAATGATGTAAATACGTATAAAAATGTATATATATATATATATATATATATATATATATATATATATATATATATATACAAAATACACAAAAAATAATGTAAATTCGTATCAAAATAAATAAACAAAATACCAATAGAAGAATGTGAGTTTGTATGAAAATAAATATACAAAATACACATAAAATAACGTAAATTTGTATAAAACTCTATACAAAAATACACAAAAGTAATTTAAATTTGTATGAAAATAGATATACAAAATATATATAAAATAAACAAAATTTGTATTGAAATATATATAAAAAATACATAAAATAATGTATATTTGTATCAAAATAATTAAACAAATACGCATAAAATAACGTAAATTTGTTTTAAAATATATAAACAAAATACACATTAAATTATGAAAATACGTATTCAAAATATATACAAAATACACATATAATAATGTAAATTCGTATCAAAATACATAAACAAAATAATAATAAATTTGTATTGAAATACATATACAAAATACACATAAAATAATGTAAATTTGAATGAAAATATATAAACAAATACACTTAAATTAACGTAAATTTGTATAAAATATATATATACAAAATACTCATTAAGTAGTGTAAATATGTATAAAAAAAAATATATACAAAACACAAATAGAATAATGTAAAATTTACCTTATTGTATGTGCATTTTGTATATTAGTTTTAATACAAATTTAATTATTCTATATGTATTTTTTTATATGTATTTTTATTAAAATATGATTCATTTCATGGGTATTTTGCATCTTTATTTTCATACAAATTTACATTATTTTATTGATATTCTGTGTATTTATTTTGATTCGATTTTACATTATATATATATATATATATATATATATATATATATATATATATATATATATATATATAAATCTATATATATATATATATATATAGATATATATATATATATATATATATATATATATATATATATATATATATATATATATATATATATATATATTTTTTTTTATTTTTATTTTTTTTATAGAAATGTACGTTACTTTATGTGTATTTGTTTTCATTTCATACAAACTTACATTATTTTATGTGAATTTTGTACATGTATTTAAATACAAATAACTAGTTATATGTTTATTTTGTATTTCTATTTTCATACAAATTGAAATTATTTTTGTGTATTTTTGTATATATATATTTATATAAATTTCCGTTACTCTATGTGTATTTTTTATATTTATTTTCCTACAAATATACGTTCTTTCATCGGAATTTTGTTTATTTATTTTGATTCGAGTTTACATTATTTATGTGTATTTTGCATATATATTTCAATACAAATTTACTTTATTGTATGTGCATTTTGTATATTTATTTTAATACAAATTTAATTATTTTATATGTATTTTTGTATATATATTTTTATACAAATATGCGTTATTATATGGGTATTTTGCTTCTTTATTTTCATTCAAATTTACATTATCTTATTGATATTCTGTTTATTTATTTTGATACGATTTATCATTATTTTATGAGTATTTTGTATATATATATTTATACATATTTAAAATGTTTAATGTATATTTTATATATATATATATTTTATCCAAATTTACGTTATTTTATGTGTATTTGTTTATATATTTTCATAAAAATTTACATTATTTTATGTATTTCAATACAAACCTACCTAAGTTTATTTGTATTTTGCATATCTATTTTCAAACAAATTTGAACTATTTTTGTGTATATTTGTATATATTTTTATACAAATTTTAGTTATTTTATTTGTATTTTGTATATATATTTTCCTACAAATATACATTCTTTTATTGGAATTTTGTTGATTTATTTTGATACGAATTTACATTATTTTATGAGTATTTTGTATATATATTTTTCTACGTATTTACATTTTTTATGTTTATTTTCTATATTTATTTTCTTAAAAAAATACGTTATTTAATTGTGTGTATTCGTATATATTTTGATACAAATTTTAAAGAAATTCATGTTATTTTATGTGTATTTGGATATATATTTTCATACAAATTTACATTATTTTATGTGTATTTTGTACATATATTTCATTACAAATTTACCTTATTTTATGTTTATTTTGTATATTTATTTCATTCAATTTTAAATTATTTGATGTGTATATTTGTATATATTTGTATATATTTGTATTATACGGTAAATTTGTATTGAAATACATATGCAAATTTCACATAAAATAATGTAAATTTGTATCATATAGATACCAATACACACAATAAAATAACGTAAATTTTTATGAAAATATATATACAAAATACACATAAAATAATGTAAATACGTAGAAAAATATATATACAAAATAAACATAAAATAATGTAAATTCGTATCAAAATAAATAAACAAAATTCCAATAAAAGAATGTATATTTGTAGTAAAAAATAAATAAATAAATAAATAAATAAATAAATAAATATATATATATATATATATATATATATATATATATATATATATATATATATATAGATATCTATATATATATATATATATATATATATTTAGATATATATATATATATATATATATATATATATATATATATATATATATATATATATATATATATATATATATATATATATATATATATATAATACAAATAAAATTACAAAAATTTGTATAATAATATATACAAAAATTAACAAAATTATTTAAATTTGTTTGAAAATAGATATGCAAAATACACATAAAATTAGGCAAATTTGTATTAAAATACATATACAAAATACACATAAAATAATGTAAATTTGTATGAAAATATATAAAAAAATACACATAAAATAACGTAAATTTCCATAAAATATATATACAAAATATACATTAAATAATGTAAATATGTATAAAAATATATAGAGAAAATACACAGAATAATGTAAAATCGTATCAAAATAAATAAACAGAATATCAATAAAATAATGTAAATTTGTATGAAAATAAAGATGCAAAATACCCATAAAATAACGCATATTTGTTTAAAAATATATATAAAAAAATACACATAAAATAATTAAATTTGTATTAAAATAAATATATAAAAGGCACATACAATAAAGAAAATTTGTATTGAAATAGATATGCAAAATACACATAAATAATGTAAATTTGTATCAAAATATAAATACGAATACACATAAAATACAGTAAATTTCTATGAAAATATATATTCAAAATACATAAAAATTATGTAAATAAGTATAAAAATATATATATCAAATAAACCTAAAATAATGTAAATTCGTATCAAAAGAAATAAACAAAATTCCGATAAAAGAACGTATATTTGTAGGAAAATAAATATACAAAATACACATAAAAGTACGAAAATTTGTATAAAAATATATACAAAAATACACAAAATTAATTTCAATTTCTATGAAAATAGATATACAAAATACACATATAATTAGTTAAATTTGTATTTAAATACATGTACAAAATACACATAAGATAATGTAAATTTGTATGAAATGAAAACAAATTCACATAAAATAACGTACATTAAATTTTGTATAAAATATATATACAAAATATACATAGAATAATGTAAAATCGTATTAAAATAAATACACCGGATATCAATAAAATAATATAAATTTGTTTGAAAATAAAGATGCAAAATACCCATAAAATAAAGCATATTTTTTTAAAATTACATATACAAAAATACACAGAATAATTACATTTGTATTAAAATTAATAAACAAATTTTCATTATTTTAGGTGTATTTGATATATATATATATATATATATATATATATATACATATATATATATATATATATATATATATATATATATATATATATATATATATATATATCTATATATATATATATATATATATATATAGATATATATATATATATATATATATATATATATATATATATATTTTTTTTTAGTTATTTACATAATTTTATATGTATTATTAATATATATTTTAATATAAATTTAATATATTTTATGTGTATTCGTATATATATTATAATACAAATTTACATTATTTATGTGTATTTTGCATATCTATTTCAATACAAAGTTTCTTCATTGTATGTGCATTTTGTATATTTATTTTAATACAAATTTAATTATTTTATATGTATTTTTGTATATATATTTTTATACAAATATGCGTTATGATATGGGTATTTTGCATCTTTATTTTCTTTCATATTTACATTATTTTATTGATATTCTGTTTATTTATTTTGATACGATTTAACATAATTCTGCTTATTTTGTATATATTTTTTTATACATATTTAAATTATTTAATGTATATTTTGTATATATATTTTATCCAAATTTACGTTATTTTAAGTGTATTTTACCAAGTGCTCTTTATAATCGATATATGGGTATTACCAGGACCTCACACACCACACACCCCATCCCCCTTGCTCAAGGGGGGACAGTAACCACTCCTAGTCAACGGAAAGAATCCGGCCTAAGAGGGTTCGAACCGCCGCCCTGTCAGGCTGTGAAGCCTGGCAGCGCAGCGCTCTAACCAGTTGCGCCACGGAGTGGTGTGTGTGTGTGTGTGTGTGTGTGTGTGTGTGTGTGTGCCGTCTGTGTTGTTGATGATTCACACGCAGCTGGTAAAGATCTGTTTTTGTACAGATTATTGTCTATTCCTCCCTTCTAAAGGCTAATACTTACTCTCACAATTCTCTCCATTAATAATACTCTCTCTCTCTCTCTCTCTCTCTCTCTCTCTCTCTCTCTCTCTCTCTCTCTCTCTCTCTCTCTCTCTCTCTCTCTCTCTCTCTCTCTCTCTCTCTCTCTCTCGCTCTCTCTCTCTCTCTCTCTCTCTCTCTCTCTCTCTCTCTCTCTCTCTCTCTCTCTCTCTCTCTCTCTCTCTCTCTCTCTCTCTCTCTCTCTCTCTCTCTCTCTCTCTCTCTCTCTCTCTCTCTCTCTCTCTCTCTCTCTCTCTCTCTCTCTCTCTCTCTCTCTCTCTCTCTCTCTCTCTCTCTATCTCTCTCTCTCTCTCTCTCTCTCTCTCTCTCTCTCTCTCTCTCTCTCTCTCTCTCTCTCTCTCTCTCTCTCTCTCTCTCTCTCTCTCTCTCTCTCTCTCTCTCTCTCTCTCTCTCTCTCTCTCATCTCTTACATTCCTCGCCCCAGCCAGATGCCGCCACCGCCACCGCCCCAACAACACCAGCACCGCCGCCACGACAATGATTCTGCAGATACAAGCGGGGCGTCTTGGGGGATTCTCACCGCTCTCGTTAGACTAGAGAATCGATTTCCTATATCTTCTTGCTGCCTCCTCCCGGCCACCCACCATTACCAGGCATTACGAACGAGCAACGTACGTAATTCTGGCTGCCGTTGCTGCTGAGCCAAACCAACCACACCAGCTTTGCTTTCCTTTGCTCTCCTTCGTTGTGCACTGCCTCGGGTTGCGGTTTGAACGTTTTCCTATTTTAATTTTTAGTCTCGCCCGTCTATCGATTTGCAGTCTAATTTGTCTTCCTCACCCTCTCCCTTTTCCTAATCGTCGTTAATATTGTTGTCATTGACGTCGCAATCCTCCTCCTTCTCCTCCTCTTCCTCTTTCTGCTCCTCTTCCACTTCCTCGACCTCCTCTTCGTCCTCCTTCACCTTCTCTTCCTCTTCCTCCCCCTTGTCATCTTCTTCTTCTTCTTCTTCTTCTTCTTCTTCTTCTTCTTCTTCTTCTTCTTCTTCTTCTTTTTCTTCTTTCTGCTCCTCTTCCACTTCCTCGACCTCCTCTTCGTCCTCCTTAACCTTCTCTTCCTCCTCCTCCTCATTTTTTTCTTCTTCTTCTTTTGCTTCTTCTTCTTCATCTCCATCTTCTTCTTCTTTTTCTTTTCCTTTTCCTTTTTCTTTTTCTTCTTCTTCTTCTTCTTCTTCTTCTTCTTCTTCCTCCTCCTCCTCCTCCTCCTCGTTTTCCTCCGTCGCTTTGCTCTTACATCTTTTTCCCTGAACGGTTTTCTATCTGTTTGTTGGGTCATGGATGCTTTTCCTTCGATCTCTTCTTTACATATTATAATTTGTGTATTTATTTGTCAACCAATCTTTTAAATGATCTTGCTTAAATTATGTACACCCACCCACCGATTTGTATATTTGATTGAGGAAGTCGTACATTTTAGGTCACCAATTTTTTTTCAGTATCTATCTATCTATCTATCTATCTAAATACGTTTCTCTTTCTAACTATCTATATATCTTTCTATCTCCATATCTATCTATTTTTGTCTCTCAGGTAACACACAGGTCCTTCCCTTCGATTGTTTCTCAAGGGCCCGTCAGATGAAGCCTCGTGCTGGCCGCCACGTGTGATTGAAAACGCGTTCCTGTCAATCGAGGTCACAGGGAGGAGCGACAGACAGACATAATTGCTGACAGACGGGCAACCCAAACGACACACACACACACACACACACACACACACACACACTGAAAAATAAACAATACTTGGTTACTGAAAAAATAAACAATACTTTTGATTGGCCATGTTTTTGCTTTGATTGTATCCGCGCGCGCGCGAGAGAGAGAGAGAGAGAGAGAGAGAGAGAGAGAGAGAGAGAGAGAGAGAATCTCCAGCTCAGCCTCCTGGTATAGGACCGCTACCAACTAACAAGCTCTCAACGTCCCACCTTCTCACACCTAGACCTGTTTAGGGAAGTGTTATACACTTAGAATATTACATTTCCCTACATTGAATTCCGTCTGCCACTTCCTCGCCCAATCATACAATCTGTTTGCTTCATCCTGGAGAACACTAGCGTCTTGATCCGACTCAATTACTCTGCCGATCTTTGTGTCACATTACTGCTGGCAGCACTTATAATTTCTGTGTCAAAATTATTGATATAAATGATAAACAGCAGTGGACCCAAGAGCGACCCCTGTGGGACCCCACTCGTAACACAGTCCCAGTCAGATTTACACTCCGCTTCCTATTGCTAAGTCACGACCTGACCCAGTTCAAAACTTTCCCATCGACTCCGTGAACCTGTAATTTAAGCAACAGCCGTTGGTGAGGATCTTTGTCAAACGGTTTACTAAAATAAAAATAAAGTATATAACAATTTTCATCTCTCTACCGCCTCAGTTACTTTATTGTAGAAGGATAAGAGATTGGTGAGGCATAACCTACCCTTCATGAGCCCATGGTAAAAGTTGTGTATAAAGCTGTCTCTCTAGATGATCCCGAATGCTACTGGCTTTTATCGACTCCAGCATCTTGCCTACAACAGATGTTTAACTAATTGGCCGATACTTAAAAGTAGCTGAACTGTCTCCCTTTTTGAAAATCGGCGTCACATTAGCTACTTTCCTTAGGTTGGACACATAAATAGAATTTATTATCTTAAAAATATCGTATTTTAGCGTACTTAAGATCATTGTTTTCTTTCCTAAGTGTTCGCTGAGGTATATGCTGCCCCTGCCCTTCCATTATTACTCTAACTTAATTATTGTTGGTTATTTCTAGTGGGTTCTCATGGAGATCGGATTCCCGTACACGGTTATGGCTCTTATTTAACACTAAGGCTTCCCAGTTTACTCCCTCAAAGTGTTTTGCAAGGTGTGTGTGTCTCGCGTCGTCTGGTATTTATTCAGGTTTACGTTTGATACGTGATGAGTAAACTCTTTCACGAGCCATTAGTGGGGCGCGACCCCTACTTTTCCAGTCGTCCGTGCTTGAAAAGGATGATTTATGCGTTTGTGTGTGTGTGTGTGTGTGTGTGTGTGTGTGTGTGTGTGTGTGTGTGTGTGTCGGGTAGGTTAATGAGTTGCGGCCTATGCAATGTTAACTCCAGTCTACGCACACCAACCCAGGCGGCCGCGCCACCAACCAAGGTTAGGTGCTGGATCGCAACACCTATATTTATTATAGTCATGAACACAAGGAGCCATGGCTTTCCAACACAGCACCCGACTCGTGAAGTTGACGCAGGAGCGCATCAACACGCTGGTGGCCGGGCACAAGCAGGTGCTGGGGCGCGGCGCCACGTGCACGGTGTACCTGGTGGAGGTGGAGGGCGAGCTGTGCTGCCTCAAGTTGGCCAGGGACCGCCGCCTCGCTGCCATGTTCCACCAGGAGTTTGACGTCCTGCTGGACCTGGACGGCGCGGCGGGGGCACCCAAGGCCTTGGGCACCAGCCTCGGCTTCCCCGCCATGCTTACCACTTTCCGCGGCCACAACACCTTCTGCGACCTGCCCCGCCTCGCTCGCTGCGAGACTGACAGGCTGGCGGCCTTCTTGGCCCTTGCTCGCAGCGTGAAGCAGCTCCACGCCCGCGGCTACGCCCACAACGACATCAAGGAGAACAACGTGGCGGTGTGCCGGGGCGCCGACGGCCGCCTGCAGGTGTCGCTCATCGACTACGGCGCGGCCCAGAGGCTGGGCACAAGGGTTGGCTTTGTGGGCGCGAGCACGCGGCGCACGCCCTGGCTGGCCCCGGAGCTGCTGGTCGGCGGCCGCTGCTCACGCGCCGGGGACGTCTTCTCCCTCGGCTACGTCCTCAGCAACATCCTGGACACCTGCCACAGGTACTACCCCGCCCTGGACGTGCTGGCCGAGGCCGTCATGGCCGCAAACCCTGCACGGCGACCCTCGCTCAAGAAGATCATCAAGACAGTTAACAAGTTCACGGCCCAACGGGACGAGGCGGCGAGGCGGGAAACCTTCATCCGGCGAGTTCGCAAAGCCTTCTCCTGCCTCTTCCCGCGCCGCCGCCGTTATTAAGGAGACACAGGATCCAACGGAGGAAGGTTTTACTAAGGAGTCAAGTTGTTCCCTCAAGGCTGCGACATCTTCTTTCTTTTTCCTTAACTATTTCCACCACATGTATCAATACATTCTTTTACTTTCTTGCTACTTTCATATCAACACTTTTCGCATACCTTGCCATCCTTCCAAACACCTACAAACCATATGGATATCCTCCAACCCTACGGTTTCTACACCTATTTAACTTTTTTTCCCTTGTTAAAGTATTTACTGTATCGCTGTTTTCATATCAACACTTTTTTCCCATACTTTATATAATCATTTTAGACAGTTTTTTTTCTTCATTAGCTTGATATTACCCAAGACCTTTCTGATGTTACGTCACTTTCTTTCATTTCATTTACTCATATTTATTTATCTACAATCTGTGTCTTACTACATTAACTTTTTTTTACGTTTTTGCCTATGGCGCCGATAGACTTTCATGATAGGGCCTGATGGTCGGCCCCAGCCTGTTGTGGCGCAGGCAAGTTTTTATAGTGGCGCCATCCTGCATTGGCTCATACAGCCCTCCCGGAGCTCATCTTTGATCCTAGAATCTAGAGTTCGGGTTGATAGGTGGTCTTCTGGACAGCATATGGGTAGTCTTAGGTCACTCGGCGGTGACTGAAAAATCCCAGCTTGTGGTACTGGGTGGGGCCTAAACCCGCGTCGTCTTGGACGCGGCGCCGTCACGCTATCCACTCAGCCACAGCCTCCCCTAATATTAAAAGAGCTTACCTCTCATATTACATTATATGAACGCGAGACGATTTAATTGTCTTATTAATACTACTAAATTGTTCATAGGCAACGTTTTACAATTGACTGCGTGGTTAGCGTTCCAGCGCCGCGTATAGAACGACTTAGGTTCGCGTCCCGCCCGCCACCACATGATGTGATTTTTCGGTCACCGCCGAGAGGCCTAAGACTACCTACATGCTGTCATGAAGACCACCATTCAACCAAAACTCTAGATTCTACCTCTCAAAAAAGAGAGGATCAAAGATGAGCTAGGAAAGACGTCAACATCAGGGCAAGCAAGATAGCGCTAACATAAACACTTACCTGCGCCATGACGGGCTGAGGAGGTCGACTCCCCATCAAATCGAAAGATAACATGGTAGAAAGTCGCGTGCAGCCGGGCCGTGGGGAGGGGGAGGCATGCAGTTAGCTTAAGTTCAGAAGACCAGTCAGCGTGAAAATATCGATAGAAGATAGAAAGAGGGGCAACATGGCGGCGAGAACCAAAGAGGTAGAAGACTATCAGTAATAGGAGAAGAGCTGATGAGACGTAGAGCCACGTAGACTCCACTCTGTCCAAGAGAGAGGCTTTGCGTGAGTGGAGCCCCCCCACACGTGAGATGCATACTGCCATACGAGGGTGGGACAATGCCCCTGTATATGGATAGCAACTGTGCGGGGAAGAAGTGGCTTGGAACGATACAGAACGCTCAACCTCGAGGGAAGCTGATTTAGTAAGAGGAGATCTATGAGGTTTCCAGTTAAGATTTGAGTTAAGGAATAGACCGAGGGATGTTTAGTGTTGAAGATGGTGACAGATGGAGTGTTGTCGAAGAATAGAGGGATAGGTGTTTGGAAGTTTTATTGTCGAGTTGATAGGATGAGAAATTGGGTTTTTGAGGGCATTGAAGGACACAAGATTCTTTACCCCAATCATAAATGATAGTAAGGTCTGAAGTTAAGCGTTCTGCGGCCTCCAGCCTGGAGTCATGTAATTCTACTATCCAAAGGGTCTTCTGTTGAAAAGAAAGTTGAATAATGTACGGAAAGTGGAGTCATCAGCGTATGAGTGGATAGGACAGTTTGTTAATGAAAGATCATTGATGAATAACCCAGGAAGAGAGTGGGTGATGGAGGATAAAGCCCTGTGGAACACCACTGTTAATAGGTTTATGAGAAGAACATTGATCGTCTACCACAGCAGAGATATAACGGCCGGAAAAGAAACTTTGCTAGATAAGGGATCAGAGAGAGAGGATAGGAGATCCGAAAGGGCAGCTTAGAAAGCAAAAGACTTATGCCAGACTCTATCGAAGGCTTTCGATATGTTTAGCGCAACTGAGAAATTTTCACCAGAAACGGCTAAGAGAGGATGACTAAGAATCAGTTAAGAGAGCAAGAAGATCCATGATAGAACGCCCCTTGGAGACCCATACCCACTAAGATAGAAGGTTAGAAAGGTGGAAAGGTGCTTTTGAATCTTCCAGGTTAAGGATTGATTCAAGCTTTAGATAGACTGGGAGAAGTAAAAGGTATGGGGCGGTAGTTTGAGGGATTGGAACGGTCTTCCTTCTTGAGAGCCTGTAGGCTGTACAGAGGCGTACTTCCAGCAGGAAGGAAAGGTAGATGTTGATAGGCAGAGGCAGAAAGAGTTTGACCAGGCAGGGTGTCAGCACGGAGGCACAGTTCTTAAGGACAATAGGAGGCACGCCATCAGGTCCATAAGCCTTCTGAGAGTTTAAAGAAATGAGAGAGAGAGAGAGAGCGATAGATAGAGAGAGAGAGAGAGAGAGAGAGAGAGAGAGAGAGAGAGAGAGAGAGAGAGAGAGAGAGAGAGAGAGAGAGAGAGAGGAGAGAGAGAGAGACCGAGCGAGAGAGAGAGAGAGAGAGAGAGAGCGAGAGAGAGAGAGAGAGAGAGAGAGAGAGAGAGAGAGAGAGAGAGAGAGAGAGAGAGAGAGAGAGAGAGAGAGAGAGAGAGAGAGAGAGAGAGAGAGAGAGAGAGAGAGAGAGAGAGAGAGAGAGAGAGAGAGAGAGAGAGAGAGAGAGAGAGAGAGAGAGAGAGAGAGAGAGAGAGAGAGAGAGAGAGAGAGAGATGAAACTAAAACCTTCAAATTTAGCACAATATTTTGGAAACCCTTTTTTTTTTATTTACAACAAAGGAGACAGCTCAAGGGCACACATGCTCACAAAAAGAATCTAAAGATGTGGCCAAAAGAGAGGTAAATTTCGGGAGAAGAGGTGTCCAGATACCCTTCTCTTGAAAGAGTTCAAGTCGTAGGCAGGAGGACATGCAGAAGAAGGAAGAGTGTTCCAGAGTTTACTGAAGGTGAGGGATGAAAGAGTAAAGATGCTGGTTTACTCTTGCATAAGGGGTTTGGACAGTATAAGGATGAGCATAAGTAGAAAGTCGCGTGCAGCCGGGCCGTGGGAGGGGGGGAGGCATGCAGTTAGCAAGTTCAGAAGACCAGTCAGCGTGAAAATATCGATAGAAGATAGAAAGAGGGGCAACATGGCGGCGGAAACCAAGAGGTAGAAGACTATCAGTAATAGGAGAAGAGCTGATGAGACGTAGAGCCGTAGACTCCACTCTGTCCAAGAGAGCTGCGTGAGTGGAGCCCCCCCACACGTGAGATGCATACTCCATACGAGGGCGGACAATGCCCCTGTATATGGATAGCAACCGTGCGGGGGAGAAGAAGTGGCGGAGACGATACAGAACGCTCAACCTCGAGGAAGCTGATTTACTGAGAGACGAGATGTGAGGTTTCCAGTTAAGATTTTGAGTTAAGAATAGACCGAGGATGTTTAGTGTTGAAGATTGTGACAGCTGAGTGTTGTCGAAGAATAGGGGATAGGTGTTTGGAAGATTGTGTCGAGTTGATAGGATGAGAAATTGGGTTTTTGAGGCATTGAAGGACACAAGATTCATTTTACCCCAATCGGAAATGATAGTAAGGTCTGAAGTTAAGTGCTCTGCAGCCTCCAGCCTGGAGTCATGTAATTCCTGTTGAAAGGGTCTTCTGTTGAAAGAAGTTGAATAATGCAGAGTGGAGTCATCAGCGTATGAGTGGATAGGACAGTTTGTTAATGAAAGAAGATCATTGATGAATAACAGGAAGAGAGTGGGTGATAGGACAAAGCCCTGTGGAACACCACTGTTAATAGGTTTATGAGAAGAACAGTGATCGTCTACCACAGCAGAGATATAACGGCCGGAAAGGAAACTGGAGATAAAGGAACAGAGAGAGGGATAGAATCCGAAAGAGGGCAGTTTAGAAAGCAAACAGTTGTGCCAGACTCTATCGAAGGCTTTCGATATGTCTAGCGCAACTGAGAAAGTTTCACCGAAACGGCTAAGAGAGGATGATCAAGAGTCAGTTAAGAGAGCAAGAAGATCGCCAGTAGAACGCCCCTTGCGGAACCCATACCCATAACATAGAAGGTTAGAGGTGGAAAGGTGGTTTTGAATCTTCCGGTTAAGGATTGATTCAAAAGCTTTAGATAGACAGGAAAGTAAAGCTATAGGGCGGTAGTTTGAGGGATTGGAATGGTCACCCTTCTTAGGCACAGGCTGTATGAAGGCGTACTTCCAGCAGGAAGGAAAGGTAGATGTTGATAGGCAGAGACGAAAGAGTTTGACCAGGCAGGGTGTCAGCACGGAAGCACAGTTCTTAAGGACAATAGGAGGCACTCCATCAGGTCCATAAGCCTTCTGAGAGTTTAAATAAAAGAGAGATAGAGAGAGAGAGAAAGAGAGAGAGAGAGAGAGAGAGAGAGAGAGAGAGAGAGAGAGAGAGAGAGAGAGAGAGAGAGAGAGAGAGAGAGAGAGAGAGAGAGAGAGAGAGAGAGAGAGAGAGAGAGAGAGAGAGAGAGAGAGAGAGAGAGAGAGAGAGAGAGAGAGAGAGAGAGAGAGAGAGAGAGAGAGAGAGAGAGAGAGAGAGAGAGATTTACATAGATTTACATAGAACATCAGACCACACAGACCCCATGGTCCAGACTTGGTGGTCTGTCCTTAGACCTAAGTGATTTTACATTAATCAGAAGACTCCAAAACGTTGCATTTCTACTCTAGTTGATATTAAGTTGAAGGAAGTGACGGTCGAGCTTATTTTGAAGGAGTCAATCGTGTTACACTGGACCACTGATGATGGGAGCTTATTCCATTCTCGCACTACAACGTTGGTGAAGAAAAATTTGGTGCAGTCTGAATTTACTTGTCTACATCTGAGTTTTACGCCATTGTTCCTCGTGCGCAAAGTGTCATCGATCATAAACAATGTTGATCTGTCTACATTCGTGAAACCATTAAGTATTTTAAAACATTCGATCAGTTTTCCTCGGAGGCGACGTTTCAAGAGAGAACATGTTAAGGGTAGAAAGCCTTTCTTCGTAGGATTTGTTGCGCAAGGAAGGGATGATTTTCGTTGCCCGACGCTGAACACCTTCTAATTTAGCAATATCCTGTGCATGGTGGGGAGACCAAAACTGTACCGCATATTCCAAGTGGGTCTGACTAAACTGTTGTAGAGCGGGAGTATTACATCTTTATTCTTGAAATAAAAGTTTCTTTTAATGAAGCCCAACATTCTGTTCGCTTTATTTGCTGCATCGATGCATTGTTGTGAGAATTTGAGGTTTGACGCGATTTTGACCCCCAAGTCCTTGACGCATTGAACGCTTTTGAGTTTAACGCCGCGCATTTCGTAATCAAACTTATTCCTCGTTCCAACTTGAAGGACCTGGCACTTGTCTACGTTAAAGGGCATCTCCCATCTATCCGACCGTTGAAATTTTGTGCAAATCCTCTTGGAGGCTTTGGCTGTCTTCGTCAGTGAGAACCGAGTTACCAATCTTGTGTCGTCTGCAAATTTACTAATGCGGTTATTGAGTCCAACATCCACGTCGTTGATGTAAATAATGAAGAGCACTGGGCCAAGAACCGAGCCCTGAGGGACGCCACTAGTGACCGGCGCCCACTCTGAGTTAAATCCGTCAATCACTACTCTTTGTTGTCTGTTGCTCAACCAATTCGCGATCCATTGGTTTACCTGACCGTCAATACCTATTTGCTTTAATTTGTAAAGTAATTTATGATGCGGGACTTTATCAAACGCTTTCTGAAATCAAGATAGACTACGTCCAGTGATTTGGTTACGTCATAAACAGTGAAGAGGTCGTTATAAAAGGTTAATAGATTTGATAGGCAGGATCTTTTGTTTCGAAGCCATGTTGTGAGTCCCCAATTAATGAGTGGCTTTCAAGGTAACTCACAATTTTGTCTCTAATTATGCCCTCAAGTAGCTTACCTACAACCGAAGTTAGACTAATGGGCCTGTAATTACCTGGTACTTTTTTGTCTCCTTTCTTAAAAATCGGTGTCACGTTAGCCTTTTTCCAATCTGAAGGGACAATGCCTTGTCGCAAGGACATATTGAATACGGTTGTGAGGGAGGAGAGTATTTGCCTTTTGTTTCTTTCAGCAGAGTTGGATATACTTTATCAGGTCCAGGACTTTTATTTGTTTTAAGTGATTTGAGGGCTTTAAGGACTTCATCGGGTTTTATTTCAAAGTTAGACAATGCATGCTCGGGATTTACATTAGTACTGGTGTTGGTGATGGAGGACTGTTATTATTAAACAAAGAGTAAAATTAATTATTTAATAGGTTTGCAACGTGTTGGCTGTCAGTCACTAGTGCACTGTCGCTGTTTGTTAAAGGTCCAATTCCACTTCTGATCGCCTTTCTGTTGTTTATGTAACTGAAGAAGGATTTCGGATTATTTTACAGTTGGCTGCAATATTTTCTTCATAGTAGGTAGGAAGACACCTACCGAACGGGCGCAAGCCACTCCCGGTGAGGTATATATGGAGGTGAGAAGGAGCTGAAGCCTCCAAAGACCCTTCCCATGTCCTCACTAACTGTTTCCTATTGTCTCACCAACACTGGAGAGTAGTTCAGCATGCTCTAAAGACATATACTCTATCTATCTACACCACACTACATTCACACAACATAAACAACTTTTTCCAAAAATTCAAAATTCAAAATGGCTCAATTGTTAATGCCTCGGAGTCCCTGCCTGGGGACCACAAATTTCCCCAGGGGACTCCTTCTGGCTGCCGACCTGAGAGATGTCTTGATAACTCCTCGAACCTCTTTCTTCTCAATTTCTGCAACATTCGCGGTCTTCGTTCTAATTTTCATTCAGTGGAACATCATCTCTCCTCCTCTAAACCTCACCTTCTCTTCCTTACTGAAACACAGGTTTCTGAGGCTACTGACAGCAATCTTTACTCTGTTCCCTCCTACTATCTCTATCCTAAATTTCAATCCAAAGCTGGATGTTGCGCCTACGTGCGCAACGACATCACTTGCTCTCGTGCCCACAACCTTGACTCTTCTGAATTTTCCACCATCTGGCTAAGACTTCATTGTCATTCTATTACTAAATACATCTGTGCTGTTTATTTCTCACCTAACTCTACTAACTTTGTAAAATTCTTTGACTATTTGAATTCTAAAGTGGAGCACATCTTGACCCACTCTCTCTTCGCTGAAATCTCCATCCTAGGAGATTTCAATGTTCACCACCAGCTTTGGCTTTCATCCTCTTTCACTGACCATCCTGGTGAACAAGCCTACAGTTTTGCTATCCTCAACGACCTAGAGCAGCTGGTCCAGCACCCTACACGTATTCCTGACCGTCTTGGAGATCGGCCCAACAGTCTACACCTCTTCCTTACCTCAAACCCTTCTGCTTATTCTGTCAAACTGTTCTCCGTTGGGCCCTCCGATCACAATCTTATTTCTGCATCCTGTCCTATCGCTCCTGTACATCCTCTGACCCACCGAAGAGGCGATGCTTTGGCATTTTGCTTCAGCTCGGTGGGACGACCTGAGGATGTACTTTTCCGATTTCCCGTGGAATGATTATTGCTTCCAGGATAGAGACCTCTGTGTGTGCTCAGCGCATCACAGAGGTGATTGTCTCTTGAATGGAGGCATACAGTCCTCGCTCGTTCTCTACTCCTCACGCTAAAACGCCTTGGTTTAATCACGCTTGTTCTCGTGCTGTCAATGATAGAGAGGTAGCTCACAAAAGATACCAGAGCCTTCAAACTAATGCTAATTATGAACTTTACATTTCTGCCCGAAATCGTGCCAAATCTATTCTCCGACTAACCAAAAATTCTTTCATTAATAGAAAATGTCAAAACCTTGCTTTCTAACTCTTCCTGTGACTTCTGGCATCTAGCCAAAACATCTCCTCCAACTTCACTTCTTCATCTTTCCTCCACTCTCAGTCCTGACGGCAACACTGCCGTCTCATCTATCTCTAAGGCTGAACTCTTCTCTCAAACTTTTTCTAAAACTCCACTCTGGACGATTCTGGGCATATTCCTCCCACTCATCCCCCTCTGACTCCTTTATGCCTGTTATAAAGATTCTTCAAATGATGTTTTCTATGCCCTCTCTGGCCTCAATCCTCAGAAGGCTTATGGACCTGATGGAGTGCCTCATTGTCCTTAAAACTGTGCCTCCGTGCTGTCACCCTGCCTGGTCAAACTCTTTTCGCCTCTGCCTGTCAACATCTACCTTCCTTCTTGCTGGAAGTATGCCTTCACACAGCCTGTACCTAAGAAGGGTGACCGCCCAATCCCTCAAACTACCGTCCTATTGCTTTACTTTCTTGTTCATCTAAAGCTTTTGAATCAATCTCAACCGTAAGATTCAAAAGCACCTTTCCACTTCTGACCTTCTATCTGATCGCCAGTATGGGTTCCGCAAGGGCGTTCTACTGGTGATCTCCTAGCCTTCTTAACTGACTCTTGGTCATCCTCTCTTAGCTGTTTCTGGTGAAACTTTGCTATTGCGCTGACATATCAAAAGCTTTTGATAGGTCTGGCACAAATCTTTGCTTTCTAAACTACCTCCTACGGTTTCTATCCTTCTCTGTACCTTTATCTCCAGTCTTTCTGACTGTTCTATTTCTGCCGTGGTAGACGGTCACTGTTCTTCCCCTAAATCTATTAACATTGGTGTCCCACAGGGTTCTGTCCTATCTCCCACTCCTTTTCTGTTGTTCATTGATGATCTTTCCAAAACGAACTGTCCTATCCATTCCTACGCCGATGATTCCACTCTGTATTATTCAACTTCTTTTAATAGAAGACCCACCTTCAGGAACTTAACGACTCAAGGCTGGAGGCTGCAGAACGCTTAGCCTCAGACCTTACTATTATTTCCGATTGGGGCAAGAAGAACCTGGTGTCCTTCAACGCCTCAAAACACAGTTTCTCCACCCATCCACTGACACAATCTTCCAAACAACTATCCCCTATTCTTTGACAACACCCAGCTATCACCTTCCTCAACACTAAACATCCTCGGTCTATCCTTAACTCAAAATCTCAACTGAAACTTCATATCTCATCTCTTACTAAATCAGCTTCCTCGAGGCTGGGCGTTCTGTACCGTCTCCGCCAGTTCTTCTCCCTGCACAGTTGCTGTCCATACAGGGCCTTGTCCGCCCTCGTATGGAGTATGCATCTCATGTGTGGGGCTCCACCACACAGCTCTTCTGGACAGAGTGGAGGCAAAGGCTCTTCTGTCTCATCAGCTCTCCTCCTCATACTGATAGTCTTCACCTCTTAAATTCCGCCGCAATGTTGCCTCTTCTATCTTCTATCGATATTTCCACGCTGACTGCTCTTCTGAACTTGCTAACTGCATGCCTCCCCCTCCCGCGGCCCCTGCTGCACTCGACTTTCTACTCATGCTCATCCCTATACTGTCCAAACCCTTATGTAAGAGTTAACCAGCATCTTCACTCTTTCATCCCTCATGCTGGTAAACTCTGGAACAATCTTCCTTCATCTGTATTTCCTCCTGCCTACGACTTGAACTCTTCAAGAGGAGGGTATCAGGACACCTCCTCCCGAAACTGACTTATCTTTCGGCCACCTCAATTGTTTCATTTTTAGGAGCAGCGAGTAGCGGGCTTTTTTTTTTATTAATGTTTACTTTTTTGTGCCCTTGAGCTGTCTCCTTTGCTGTAAAAAAAAAAAAAAATTCACGCTTTGCCTGATGCACTAATCTTTTACTCGTCGCCTTGCATCATTGTAAAGTCTAATGTTTTCGGCGTGCTTTGGTCTTTCTTTAACCTGTAAGACAATTTTCTCCTTGACTGAGTGTTTAATTTCGCTATTAAACCAAGGTGGACTTTTATTAGTGTTAATTCGCTTCGCACAAGGGGACAAATGTGTCCTGCTGAGTGAGTAAGTGATTTTAAAGTTTAGCCAGGCGTCCTCTGCATTGCCGTTATCTGATAGTTGCATATCTATTAGTTTTCGTCGGATTTCACGAAGTTGGCTCTTTGAAATTGGGCACCTTAACTTTATTTTCAGTCACCGATGTTTGAGCTCTAATGTCAACGCGCACTAGTTTATGATCGCAGGAACCGAGGTGTTCTCCACCGTGACATTACTGACTAGGTTATCTTGGGTCGCTATAACAAGGTCAAGTATGTTATTTTGTCGAGTTGGTTCAGAAACCATTTGGCTTAGATAATTTTCCTCTAGAAATTGATCATTCTATGGGACTCACGTTCTGTACCCGACAGTGTCGCCCAGTCGATATGGGGGAGGTTAAAGTCTCCTAGTATCAGTGAGTCGCTGTTATTAAGTGACTGCCTTAAGACGCTGTACATTTCAAGATCGCCATCAAGTGTTTGCCCCGGAGGCCTGTAAGTGACAGATATATTTAAATTGACTTTTGCAATGTTTACTCGCACGCAAAAAATGTTCAACGTTACTGTGTCTTGGTGTTTTGTCAGTAGGTTGCAAGTAGCTTTGACAAAAGGGCGACACCACCTCTACGGTTTACACGATCATTGTTGAATAATCTGTAGCCATCTATGTTGTATTCGGAACTTAAATCAATATTAGTGGTGTCGATAAATGTTTCGGTTATTGCAATTACGTCAAAGTTTTCTGTCAGAGCAAGACATCGCAGTTCATCAAATTTGTTTCTTAGGCTACGCGCATTGAAACTAAGGACTCTTAGGTTATCTTGAAGCTTGGTAATAGAGGTACTGGAGGGTTCAATGTTACGAGTCTGTTGCGGTGTATGGTGTCTATTTACACGGGCGGGATGGAAGGACGTGGCTGAGAGTCGTTTTTGTTGTTCGGGCGTTACGTACGGCGTTGTTGAGGAGCCTTCCAAATCTGGCTGCCCTGATGGGGACAGGTGTATGCCGTCCCTTGGAAAAGTTTACTCTGGCCGTAGAAATCGTTCCAGGCGTTAAAGAACTCTACGTCAAGCTTTCCGCAGAGAGTCTGCAGGCGGTTGTTGAGGCTGAAGGCCTTACTGTAGAAGTCGCCCTCATCCCATGTCCGTGGTAGAATTCCTGAAATCAAAATATTAGGGGATTTAGACTTATACTGCTGGATGAGCCTACAGTACCTGTCCAGCAGTTCCTCAGACCGGGTCGTGGTGACGTCGTTTGTACCTGTGTGGAGAACAAAGAGGAGTCATTAGAGGCCACAGCGGAGACCTGTCCAGTGCAGCTGTGATTTCGTCAACACCAGCTCCAGGATAACAGTAGTTACGCCTACGACGGGGGACTCTGCCACAGAATTCAACCACCTGATGGCGAATCATAGAGTCACCGACCAAGAAGGTGCTCTGTTCCTCGTCCTCCTCCTCCAGTATGGCAAATCAGAGAGAGAGAGAGAGAGAGAGAGAGAGAGAGAGAGAGAGAGAGAGAGAGAGAGAGAGAGAGAGAGAGAGAGAGAGAGAGAGAGAGAGAGAGAGAGAGAGAGAGAGAGAGAGAGAGAGAGAGAGAGAGAGAGAGAGAGAGAGAGAGAGAGAGAGAGAGAGAGAGAGAGAGAGAGAGAGAGAGAGAGAGAGAGAGAGAGAGAGAGAGAGAGAGAGAGAGAGAGAGAGAGAGAGAGAGAGAGAGAGAGAGAGAGAGAGAGAGAGAGAGAGAGAGAGAGAGAGAGAGAGAGAGAGAGAGAGAGAGAGAGAGAGAGAGAGAGAGAGAGAGAGAGAGAGAGAGAGAGAGAGAGAGAGAGAGAGAGAGAGAGAGAGAGAGAGAGAGAGAGAGAGAGAGAGAGAGAGAGAGAGAGAGAGAGAGAGAGAGAGAGAGAGAGAGAGAGAGAGAGAGAGAGAGAGAGAGAGAGAGAGAGAGAGAGAGAGAGAGAGAGAGAGAGAGAGAGAGAGAGAGAGAGAGAGAGAGAGAGAGAGAGAGAGAGAGAGAGAGAGAGAGAGAGAGAGAGAGAGAGAGAGAGAGAGAGAGAGAGAGAGAGAGAGAGAGAGAGAGAGAGAGAGAGAGAGAGAGAGAGAGAGAGAGAGAGAGAGAGAGAGAGAGAGAGAGAGAGAGAGAGAGAGAGAGAGAGAGAGAGAGAGAGAGAGAGAGAGAGAGAGAGAGAGAGAGAGAGAGAGAGAGAGAGAGAGAGAGAGAGAGAGAGAGAGAGAGAGAGAGAGAGAGAGAGAGAGAGAGAGAGAGAGAGAGAGAGAGAGAGAGAGAGAGAGAGAGAGAGAGAGAATCTCCAGCTCAGCCTCCTGGTATAGGACCGCTACCAACAAACAAGCTCTCAACGTCCCACCTTCTCACACCTAGACCTGTTTAGGGAAGTGTTATACACTTAGAATATTACATTTCCCTACATTGAATTCCGTCTGCCACTTCCTCGCCCAATCACACAATCTGTTTGCTTCATCCTGGAGAACACTAGCGTCTTGATCCGACTCAATTACTCTGCCGATCTTTGTGTCACATTACTGCTGGCAGCACTTATAATTTCTGTGTCAAAATTATTGATATAAATGATAAACAGCAGTGGACCCAAGAGCGACCCCTGTGGGACCACACTCGTAACACAGTCCCAGTCAGATTTACACTCCGCTTCCTATTGCTAAGTCACGACCTGACCCAGTTCAAAACTTTCCCATCGACTCCGTGAACCTGTAATTTAAGCAACAGCCGTTGGTGAGGATCTTTGTCAAACGGTTTACTAAAATAAAAATAAAGTATATAACAATTTTCATCTCTCTACCGCCTCAGTTACTTTATTGTAGAAGGATAAGAGATTGGTGAGGCATAACCTACCCTTCATGAGCCCATGGTAAAAGTTGTGTATAAAGCTGTCTCTCTAGATGATCCCGAATGCTACTGGCTTTTATCGACTCCAGCATCTTGCCTACAACAGATGTTTAACTAATTGGCCGATACTTAAAAGTAGCTGAACTGTCTCCCTTTTTGAAAATCGGCGTCACATTAGCTACTTTCCTTAGGTTGGACACATAAATAGAATTTATTATCTTAAAAATATCGTATTTTAGCGTACTTAAGATCATTGTTTTCTTTCCTAAGTGTTCGCTGAGGTATATGCTGCCCCTGCCCTTCCATTATTACTCTAACTTAATTATTGTTGGTTATTTCTAGTGGGTTCTCATGGAGATCGGATTCCAGTACACGGTTATGGCTCTTATTTACCACTAAGGCTTCCCAGTTTACTCCCTCAAAGTGTTTTGCAAGGTGTGTGTGTCTCGCGTCGTCTGGTATTTATTCAGGTTTACGTTTGATACGTGATGAGTAAACTCTTTCACGAGCCATTAGTGGGGCGCGACCCCTACTTTTCCAGTCGTCCGTGCTTGAAAAGGATGATTTATGCGTTTGTTTGTGTACAAAAACAGATCTTTACCAGCTGCGTGTGAATCATCAACAACACAGACGGCACACACACACACACACACACACACACACACACACACACACACACACACACGACTCCGTGGCGCAGCTGGTTAGAGCGCTGCGCTGCCAGGCTTCACAGCCTGACAGGGCGGCGGTTCGAACCCTATTAGGCCGGATTCTTTCCGTTGACCAAGGGGGATGGGGTGTGTGGTGTGTGAGGTCCTGGTAATACCCATATATCGATTTTAAAGAGCACTTGGTACAATACACTTAAAATAACGTAAATTTGGATAAAATATATAGACAAAATATACATTAAATAATTTAAATATGTATAAAAAAAATATATACAAAATAAGCAGAATTATGTTAAATCGTATCAAAATAAATAAACAGAATATCAATAAAATAATGTAAATATGAAAGAAAATAAAGATGCAAAATACCCATATCATAACGCATATTTGTATAAAAATATATATACAAAAATACATATAAAATAATTAAATTTGTATTAAAATAAATATACAAAATGCACATACAATGAAGAAACTTTGTATTGAAATAGATATGCAAAATACACATAAATAATGTAAATTTGTATTATAATATATATACGAATACACATAAAATAGAGTAAATTTCTATGAAAATATATATTCAAAATACATATAAAATTATGTAAATAAGTAAAAAAAAAAAAAAATATATATATATATATATATATATATATATATATATATATATATATATATATATATATATATATATATATATATATATATATATAATGTTACGAGCGACACAGTAGTTTTGTCTAGGGTGATAATTTAAGAAACTGGTTACCCGAACATTAAATGAGGTGATGAAAATACGAAGATAGTCCTTAACATAAATTTAATGTATAAGTAAGAAACAACAATATTAACAACACCTGTAGCAAGTGAGAGTAATTACGTTACTTGCTCTTAAGACCTTATGGTCGTTTAAATCAAGTAAATGGTGTGAAGGTCATTAAGCACAAAATAGTTCAATACGAGTATGGAAAATAACAAGATAATATACCAAAACCAAGATTTAACCAAAGACAAAATGACACACAGATAACAATGAGAAAAAGAAAACACAAGAAACCCACACAATGACACACAATAATAATAGATAATAATAACCACCACCAATGAATAAATGGATGATAATCACTGATGAATGGATGAATGAAAAGATAAGATGGACACAGAAATGATGAGATATGAGAAAAAATAGTATTGTTCACCTCCTATAGTTCACTGGTCACTTTGTAAGTGGTTACTGACTCACTGACTCGGCTGATGACGTGAGAGTTGTTGTTGCTGCTAGCCGAACCCTCAGGAGATGAGTACACTTTGGCCTTTGAGATGAGACTAACTCTCACACTTTGTGGAGGTTTCGACAATGCCTCTGAAATAGTCCAAGGCTATTTGATAAGCCTAAAGCCTTAGCCGAAGCTAGCTCAGGGAGCAACAGGTACAATAATTGATAATTCAGTAGTTAGCAACAGAGATAGTTCTAATATATATATATATATATATATATATATATATATATATATATATATATATATATATATATATATATATATATATATATATATATATATATATATATATATATATATATATATATATATATATATATATATATATATATATATATATCAACTACCACTAAAATAATGAAAATTTGCATATTAATTTTAATACAAATTTAATTATTCTGTGTATTTTTGTATATGTAATTTTATAAAAATATGCTTTATTTTATGGGAATTTTGCATCTTTATTTTCAAACAAATTTACATTATTTTATTGATATCCGGTGTATTTATTTTAATACGATTTTACATTATTCTATGTATATTTTGTATATATATTCTATACAAATGTACGTTATTTTATGTGAATTTCTTTTCATTTCATACAAATTTACATTATCTTATGTGTATTTTGTACATGTATTTAAATACAAATTTAACTAATTATATGTGTATTTTGTATATCTATTTTCATAGAAATTGAAATTAATTTTGTGTATTTTTGTATATATTTTTATACAAATTTTCGTAATTTTATGTGTATTTTGTATATTTATTTTCCTACAAATATACGTTCTTTTATCGGAATTTTGTTTATTTCTTTTGATACGAATTTACATTATTGTAGGTTTATTTGATATATATATTTTTATTCTTATTTACATAATTTTTATGTATTTTGAATATATATTTTCATAGAAATTTACTGTATTTTATGTGTATTCGTATTTATATTTTGATACAAATTCACATTATTGATGTGTATTTTTCATATCTATTTCAATACAAATTTTCTTTATTGTATGTGCCTTTTATATATTTATTTTAATACAAATTTAATTATTTTATGTGTATTTTTTTATATATATTTTTAAACAAATATGCGTTATTTTATGGGTATTTTGCATCTTTATTTTCATACAAATTTACATTATTTTATTGATATTCTGTTTATTTATTTTGATACGATTTTACATTATTCTGTGTATTTTCTCTATATATTTTTATACATATTTACATTATTTAATGTATATTTTGTATATATATTTTATGGAAATTTACGTTATTTTATTTGTATTTTTTTATATATTTTCATACAAATTTACATTATTTTATGTGTATTTTGTATATGTATTTTAATACAAATTTGCCTAAATATAAGTGTATTTTGCATATCTATTTTCAAACAAATTTAAATAATATATATATATATATATATATATATATATATATATATATATATATATATATATATATATATATATATATATATATATATATATATATATATATATATATATATATATATATATATATATATATATTCCTACAAATATACATTCTTTTATTGGAATTTTGTTTATTTATTTTGATACGAGTTTACATTATTTTATGTTTATTTTGTATATATATTTTTCTACGTATTTACATTATTTTATGTGTATTTTGTATATATATTTTCATAAAAATTTACGTTATTTTATTGTGTGTATTTGTATCTATTTTGATACAAATTTACATTATTTTATGTGTATTTTGCATATGTATTTCAATACAAATTTACCGTATAATATGTGAATTTTGTATATTTATTTTAATACAAATTTAATTATTTTATGTGTATTTTTGTATATATTTTTTTTAAATATGAGTTATTTTATGTGTCTTTTGTATATCTATTTTCATCCAAATTTAATTATTTTTGTTAATTTTTTATATAGTTTTATACAATTTTACGCTATTTTATGTGTATTTTGTATATTTATATTTATACAAATACACATTCTTTTATTGGTATTTTGTTTATTTATTTTGATACGAATTTACATTATTTTATATGAATTTTGTATACATTTTCTTATACGTATTTACTTCATTTTATGTGTATTTTGTATATATATTTTTATAGAAATCTACGTTATTTTATGTGTATTCATATATATATATATATATATATATATATATATATATATATATATATATATATATATATATATATATATATATATATATATATATATATATATATATATATTGAAACAAATTTACATTGTTTTATATGTATTTTGCATATCTATTTCAATACAAATTTATCTTATTGTATGAGCATTTTGTATATTTATTGTAATACAAATTTCAATAATTTATGTGTATTTTGGTATATATGTTTTTATTTTCATACAAATTTACATTATTTTATTAACATTTTGTGTATTTATTTTGATACGATTTTACATTATTCTATTTGTGTTTTGTATATATTTTCTTTATACATATTTACATTATTTAATGAGTATTTTGTATATATATTTTATACAAATTTACGTTAATTTAAGTGTATTTGTTTATATATTTTAATTCAAATTTACATTATGTTATGTGTATTTTGTATATGTATTTTCATACAAATTTATTAATTTTGTGTATTTTGTATATATTTTTATACAAATTTAAATTATTTTATGTGAATTTTGTATATTTATTTTACAAAAAATTTATTTTATGTGTTTTTGTATATATTTATATATATATATATATATATATATATATATATATATATATATATATATATATATATATATATATATATATATATATATATATATATATATATATATATATATATATATATATATATATATATATATATATATATATATATATATATATATATATATATATATATATATATATATATATATATATATATATATTTGTATATATTTCTACAGAAATCTACGTTATTTTATGTGTATTCGTATATATATTTTAAACAAATCTATTATTTTATGTGTATTTTGTATGTATATTTTTACAAATATGCCTAATTTTATGTTTATTTTATGTCTATTTTCATACAAATATACATTATTTTATTGATATTCTGTTTATTTATTTTGATACGATTTAATATTCTATGTATTTTGTATATATATTTATACATATTTACATTATTTAATGTATATTTTGTATATATATTTTATCAAATTTAAGTTATTTTATGTGTATTTGTTATATATTTTCATACAAATTTACATTATTTTATGTGTATTTTCTATATGTATTTCAATACAAATTTGCCTAGTTTTATTTGTATTTTTCAAATCTATTTTCAAACAAATTTAAATTATTTTTGTAAGGTTTTGTATATATTTTTATACAAATTTTTGTTATTTTATTTATATTTTGTATATTTATTATCCTTCAAATATACATTCCTTTATTGGAATTTCGTTTATGTATTTTGATACGAGTTTACATTATTTTATGTGTATTTTGTATATATATTTTTCTACGTATTTACATTATTTTATGTGTATTTTGTATATATATTTTCATAAAAATTTACGTTATTTTATTGTGTGTATTTGTATCTATTTTGATACAAATTTACATTATTTTATGTGTATTTTGCATATGTATTTCAATACAAATTTACCGTATAATATGTGAATTTTGTATATTTATTTTAATACAAATTTAATTATTTTATGTGTATTTTTGTATATATTTTTTTTAAATATGAGTTATTTTATGTGTCTTTTGTATATCTATTTTCATCCAAATTTAATTATTTTTGATAATTTTTTATATAGTTTTATACAATTTTACGCTATTTTATGTGTATTTTGTATATTTATATTTATACAAATACACATTCTTTTATTGGTATTTTGTTTATTTATTTTGATACGAATTTACATTATGTTATATGAATTTTGTATACATTTTCTTATACGTATTTACTTCTTTTTATGTGTATTTTGTATATATATTTTTATAGAAATCTACGTTTTTTTCTGTGTAGATATATATATATATATATATATATATATATATATATATATATATATATATATATATATATATATATATATATATATATATATATTGAAACAAATTTACATTGTTTTATATGTATTTTGCATATCTATTTCAATACAAATTTACCTTATTGTATGAGCATTTTGTATATTTATTGTAATACAAATTTAAATATTTTATGTGTATTTTGGTATATATATTTTTATAAAAAAAATGCGTTATTTTATGGGTATTTTGCATCTTTATTTTCATACAAATTTACATTATTTTATTAACATTCTGTGTATTTATTTTGATACGATTTTACATTATTCTATTTGTGTTTTGTATATATTTTTTTATACATATTTACATTATTTAATGAGTATTTTGTATATATATTTTATACAAATTTACGTTAATTTAAGTGTATTTGTTTATATATTTTAATTCAAATTTACATTATGTTATGTGTGTTTTGTATATGTATTTCAATACAAATTTACCTAATTTTATGTGTATTTTGTATATTTATTTTCATACAAATTTAAATTATTTTTGTGTATTTTTGTATATAGTTTTATACAAATTTACGTTATTTTATGTGTATTTTGTATATGTATTTTCATACAAATACACATTCTTTTATTGATATTTTTTTTACATTATTTAATATGTATTTTGTATATATATATATATATATATATATATATATATATATATATATATATATATATATATATATATATATATATATATATATATATATATATATATATATATATATATATATATATATATATATATATATATATATATATATAAATATATATATATATATATATTTTGAAACAAATCTACATTATTTTATGTGTATTTTGTATGTATATTTCATTACAAATTTGCCTAATTTTATGTTTATTTTTATGTCTATTTTCATACAAATATACATTATTTTATTGATATTCTGTTTATTTATTTTGATACGATTTAATATTATTCTATGTGTATTTTGTATATATATTTTTATACATATTTACATTATTTAATGTATATTTTGTATATATATTTTATCAAAATTTAAGTTATTTTATGTGTATTTGTTTATATATTTTCATACAAATTTACATTATTTTATGTGTATTTTCTATATGTATTTCAATACAAATTTGCCTAGTTTTATTTGTATTTTGCAAATCTATTTTCAAACAAATTTAAATTATTTTTGTAAGGTTTTGTATATATTTTTATACAAATTTTTGTTATTTTATTTGTATTTTGTATATTTATTATCCTTCAAATATACATTCCTTTATTGGAATTTCGTTTATGTATTTTGATACGAGTTTACATTATTTTATGTGTATTTTGTATATATATTTTTCTACGTATTTACATTATTTTATGTGTATTTTGTACATTTATTTTAATAAAAATTTACTTTATTTTATTGTATGTATTCGTATTTATTTTGATACAAATTTTATATAAATTCATGTTATTTAATGTGTATTTGTATATATATTTTCATACTTATTTACATTATTTTATGTGTATTTTTACATAGTTTTCATTACAAATTTACCTTATTTTATGATTATTTTGTATATTTATTTCATTCAATCTTAAATTATTTTATGTGTATATTTGCATTTGTATTTAGGTAATTTTATATGTATTTTCTATATATATTTTCATCCAAAATTATATTATTTTATAGGTATTTTCTTAATTTAATTCGATACGAATTTAGATTTTTTCATAGGTATTTTGTATACATATTTTTATACTCATTTACATTATCTAATGTGTGTTTTGTGTAAATATTTTTTATGCAAATTTACTTCATTTTATGTGCATTTTTGTACATATATTTTTATAGAAATTTGCGTTATTTTATGAGTATTTTGTATATGTTTGTATATCTTTTGTTTTACTTTAGGAGCAGCGAGTAGCGGGCTTTTTTTTTATTACTGTTTTCTTTTTTTGTGTGCCCTTGAGCTGCCTTCTTTGTTGTAAAAAAAAAAAAAATGTTTTCTCATACAAATTTACATTATTTTATTGGTATTTTATTCATTTATTTTGATACGAATTACATGATTATATGTGTATTTTGTACATATTTTTTTATACGTATTTACATTATTTAATGTGTATTTTGTTTTTATATTTTAATACAAATTTACGTTGTTATATGTGTATTTGTATAAACATTTTAATACAAATTTATATTGTTTTATGTATTTTGTATATATATTTCAATTCAAATTTAGCTTATTTTATGTGTATTTTGTATATCTATTTTCACACAAATTTAATTACTTTTGTGTATTTTTGCATATAGTTTTATATAAATTTACGTTATTTTATGTGTATTTTGTATATTTATATTTATACAAATACACATTCTTTTATTAGTATTTTGTTTATTTATTTTTACGCGTTTACATTATTTTATGTGTATTTTGTATACCTTTTTTAATACGTATTTACTTCATTTTATGTGTCTTTTGTATATATATTTAATAGAAATCTACTTTATTTTATGTGTATTCGTATATATATTTTGAAACAAATTTACATTGTTTTATATGTATTTTGCATTTCTATTTCAATACAAATTTACTTTATTGTATGTGCATTTTGTATATTTATTTTAATACAAATTCAAATATTTTACGTGTGTCTTGGTATATATATTTTTATGAAAAATGCGTTATTTTAAGGGTATTATGCATCTTAATTTTCATACAAATTTCCATTATTTTATTAATATTCAGTGTATTTATTTTGATACGATTTTACATTATTCTATTTGTGTTTTGTATATATTTTTTTTATACATCTTTACATTATTTAATGTGTATTTTGTAAATATATTTTAAACAAATTTACGTTATTTTAAGTGTATTTGTTTATATATTTTCATTCAAATTTACATTATTTTATGTGTATTTTGTAAATGTATTTCAATACAAATTTACCTAACTTTATGTGTATTTTGTATATTTATTTTCATACAAATTTAAAATATTTTTTTGTATTTTTGTATCTAGTTTTATACAAATTTAGGTGATTTTATTTGTATATTGTATATTTATTTTCATACAAATACACATTTTTTTATTGATATTTTGTTTATTTATTTTGACGCGAATTTACATTATTTAATGTGTATTATATATATATATATATATATATATATATATATATATATATATATAAATATATATATATATATATATATATATATATATATATATATATATATATATATATATATATATATATATATATATATAGGTGTTTACATCATTTGATGTGTATTTTGTATATATATTTCTAGAGAAATCTACGTTGATTTATGAGTATTCGTAAATAGATTTTGAAACAAATTTACACTGTTTTATGTGTATTTTGCATATTTTTTCAATATAAATTTACCTTATTGTATATGCATTTTATAAATTAATTTTAATACAAATTTAATTATTCTATGTGTATTTTTGTATATATATTTTTTTAAAAATATGCTTTATTTTATGGGTATTTTGCATCTTTATGTTCATACAAATTTACATTATTTTATTGATATTCTCTGTATTGATTTTGATACGATTTTACATTATTCTATGTGTATTTTGTATATATATTTTATACAAATGTACGTTACTTTATGTGTGTTTGTTTTCATTTCATACAAATTTACATTATTTTATGTGTATTTTGTACATGTATTTAAATACAAATTTAACTAATTATATGTATATTTTGTATATCAATCTTCATACAAATTGAAATTATTTTTGTGTATTTTTGTATATATTTTTATATAAATTTTCGTTATTTTATGTATATTTTGTATATTTATTTTCCTATAAATATACGATCTTTTATCAGAATTTTGTTTATTTATTTTGACACGAATTTACATTATTTGAGGTATATTTGGTATATTTATATATATATTTTTATACTTATTTACATCATTTTATATGTATTTTGTATGAATATTTTCATAGAAATTTACTCTATTTTATGAGTATTCGTATATATATTTTGATACAAATTTACATTATTGATGTGAATTTTCCATATCTATTTCAATACAAATTTACTTTATTGTATGTGCATTTTGTATATTTTTTTTAATACAAATTTAACTATTTTATATGTATTTTTGTATATATTTTTTTATACAAATATGCGTTATTATAAGAGTATTTTGCATCTTTATTTTCATACAAATTTACATTATTTTATTGATATTCTGTTTATTTATTTTGATACGATTTAACATTATTCTATGTGTATTTTGTATATATATGTTTATACATATTTACATCATTTAATGTATATTTTGTATATATATTTTATCAAATTGACGTTATTTTATGTGTATATGTTTATATTTTTTCATACAAATTTATATTGTTTTATGTGTGTTTTGCATATCTATTTTCAAACAAATTAAAATTATTTTTTGTGTATTTTTGTATATATTTTTATACAAATTTTAGTTATTTTATTTGCAATTTGTATATATATTTTCCTACAAATATACATTCTTTTATTGGAATTTTGTTGATTTATTTTGATACGAATTTACATTACCTTATGTATATTTTGTCTATATATATATGTATACGTATTTATATTATTATTATTATTATATATATATATATATATATATATATATATATATATATATATATATATATATATATATGTAGATATATATATATATATATATATATATATATATATATATATATATTTTCATAAAAAATTACGTTATTTTATAGTGTATATTCGTATATAATTTGATACAAATTTTATACAAATTGATGTTATTTTATGTGTATTTGAATATATATTTTCATATAAATTTATATTATTTTATGTGTATTTTTACAAATATTTCATTACAAGTTTACTTTATTTTATGCTTATTTTATATAATCATTTCATGCAATTTTAAATTATTTTGTGTATATTTGTATTAGTATTTAGGTTATTTTATGTGTATTTTTTATATATAGTTTCATCCAAAATTACATTATTTTATTGGTATTTTGTTAATTTAACTCGATACGAATTTAGATTATTTCAAAGGTATTTTGTATACATGTTTTTATACATATTTACATTATTTAATGTGAGTTTTGTATATATATTTTTATGCAAATTTACTTTATTTTATGTGCATTTTTGTACATATATTTCTAAAAAAAATAGCGTTATTTTATATGAACTGTGTATATGTTTTCTCATTCAAATTTACATTATATTATTGGTATTTTGTTTATTTAATTTGATACGAATTACATGATTATATGTGTATTTTGTACATATTTTTTATACGTATTTACATTATTTAATGTGTATTTTGTTTATGTGTTTTTATAAAAATTTACGTTATTATGTGTGTATTTGCATAAATATTTTGATACAAATTTACATTATTTGATGTAAATTTGATGTAAATATTTCAATTCAAATTTAGCTTATTTTATGTGTATTTTGTATATCTATTTTCATACAAATTTAACTACTTTTGTGTATTTTTGTATATAGTTTTATATAAATTTACGTTATTTATGTGTATTTTGTATATTTATATTTATACAAATACACATTCTTTTATTGGTATTTTGTTTATTTATTTTGATACGAATTTACATTATTTTATGTGTATTTTGTGTCCATTTTTTTATACGTATTTACTTCATTTTAAGTGTATTTTGTATATATATTTTTCTAGAAATCTACGTTATTTTATGTGTATTCGTATTTATATTTTGAAACAAATTTACATTGTTTTATAAGTATTTTGCATATCTATTTCAATATAAATTTACCTTATTATAAAATATATATGCAATATACACATTAAATAATGTAAATATGTATAAAAAAATATATACAAAAAACAAATAGAATAATGTAAAATCGTATCAAAATAAATACACCGAATATTAATAAAATAATGTAAATTTGTATAAAAATAAAGATGCAAAATTCCCCTAAAATAGCGAATTTCTTATAAAAATATATATAACAAAATACACATAAAATATTTAAATTTGTATTGAAATAAATATACAAAATGCACATACAATAAAGTAAATTTAAATTGAAAGAGATATGCAAAAATACATATGAATCAATGTAAATTTGATTTAAAATATATATACGAATACACATAAAATAACGTAGATTTCTATAAAAATATATATACAAAATACACATAAAATAATGTAAATTCTAATCAAAATAAATAAACAAAGTACCAATAAAAGAATGTGTATTTGTATAAAAATAAATACCCAAAATACACATACAAAATGAACATAAAATAAGGTAAGTTTGTAATGAAATATATGTACAAAATACACATAAAATAATGTAAATTTATATGAAAATATATATACAAATACACATAAGATATAATGAATTTGTATAAAAATATATATTCAAAATAAATATTAAATAATGTAAATGCGTATAAAAATATATATACAAAGTACATTTAAAATGATGTAAACTCGTATCAATATAAATCAACAAAATACGAATAAAATAATATATATTTGAATGAAAATAAATTTACAAAATACACATAACATAACTAAAATTTGTATTACAGTATATTCAAAAATACATAAAAATAATTTGAGATTGTATGAAAATAGATATACAAAATACACATAAAACTAGGTAAATTTCTTTTGAAATATATATACAAAATACCCTTAAAATATTGTAAATTTGTGTCAAAATATATAAACAAATACACATAAAATAACGTAAATTTGTATGAAAAATATATACAAAATGCATATAGAATAATGTCAAATCGTATCAAAATGAATGAGCAGAATATCAATAAAGTAATGTAAATTTGTATGAAAATAAAGATGCAAAATACCAATAAAATAACGCATTTTTTATAAAAATGTATATACGAAAATACACATAAAATATTAAAATTTGTATTAAAATAAATATAAAAAATGCACATACAATAATGTAAATTTGTATTGAAATAGATATACAAAATACTTATAAAACAATGTAAATTTGTTTCAAAATATATATACGAATACACATAAAATAACGTAGATTTCTATAAAAATATATACAAAATACACATAAAATGAAGTAAATACGTATAAAAAAATGTATACAAAATACACATAAAATAATGTAAAATCGTATTAAAATAAATCAACAAAATACCAATAAAAGAATGTGTATTTGTATAAATATAAATATACAAAATACACATAAAATAACGTAAATTTGTATAAAACTATATACAAAAATACACAGAAGTAATTAAATTTGTATGAAAATAGATATACAAAATACAGATAAGATAAGCTAAATTTGAATTGAAATGTATAAACAAAATACATAAAATAATGTAAATTTGTATTAAAATATTTATACAAATACATATAATAACGTAGATTTGTTTAAAAATATATAAACAAAATACATATTAAGTAATGTAAATACGTATAAAAAATATTTACGAAATACATATATAATCATTTAATTCGTATCAAAATAAATAAACAAAATAGCAATAAAATAATGTAAGTTTGTATGAGAAAACATAAACAAATACACATAAAATAACGCAAATTTCAATAAAAATATATGTACAAAAATGCAAATAAAATAAAGTAAATTTGCATAAAAATATGTATACAAAACACACATTAAATTGCGTACATAAAATAACCTAAATTTGTATCAAACTATATAAAAAAAAAATAAATAATAATTTACATTTGTATGAAAAGAAATATAGAAAACACACATAAAATTAGATAAATTTGTATTGAAATACATATACAAAATACACATAAAATAATGTAAATTTGAATGAAAATATATAAACAAATACACTTAAAATAACGTAAATTTGTATAAAATATATATGCAATATACACATTAAATAATGTAAATGTGTATAAAAAAATATATACAAAAAACAAATAGAATAATGTAAAATCGTATGAAAATAAATACACAGAATATCAATAAAATAATGTAAATTTGTATAAAAATAAAGATGCAAAATTCCCATAAAATAGCGCATATTTTATAAAAATATATATACCAAAATACGCATAAAATATTTAAATTTGTATTGAAATAAATATACAAAATGCACATAAAGTAAGGTAAATTTGAATTGAAAGAGATATTCAAAAATACATATAAAACAATGTAAATTTGTTTCAAAATATATATACCAAAACACATAAAATAACGTAGATTTCTATAAAAAAATATATACAAAATACAGATAAAATTAAGTACATACGTATAAAAAAATGGATACAAAATACACATAAAATAATGTAAATTCGAATCAAAATAAATAAACAAAATAACAATAAACTAATGAGTATTTGTATAAATATAAATATACAAAATACACATAAAATAACGTAAATTTGTATAAAACTATATACAAAAACACACAAAAGTAATTAAATTTATATGAAAATAGATATACAAAATACACATAAAATAAGCTAAATTTGTATTGAAATATATATACAAAATACATAAAATAATGTAAATTTGTATCAAAATATTTATACAAAAACACACATAATAACGTAAATTTGTATAAAAATATATAAACAAAATTCTCATGAAATTCTTTAAATACGTATAAAAAATATGTACAAAATACACATATAATAATGTAATTCGTATCAAAATAAATGAACAAAATACCAATAAGTTAATGTAAATTTGTATGAGAAAATATTTACAAAATACATATAAAATAATGCAAATTTCTATAAAAATATATGTACAAAAATGCACGTAAAATAAAGTAAATTTGCATAAAAATTTATATACAAAGCACCCATTAAATAATGTAAATGCGTATAAAAATATGTATACAAAATACCTATGAAATAATCTAAATTAGAATCGAATTAAATTAAGAAAATACCAATAAAATAATGTAATTATGGATGAAAATATATATTGAAAATATGCATAAAATAAACTAAACACAAATACAAATATGCACATAAAATAATTTAAAATTGAATGAAATAAATATACAAAATAAACATAAAATAAGGTAAATTTGTAATGAAATATATGTACAAAATACACATACAATAACGTAAATTTGTATGAAAATATATATCCAAATACACATAAAATAACATGAATTTGTTTAAAATTTGTATCAAAATATATACGAATACACACAGTAAAATAACGTAATTTTTTTAGAAAATATATATTCAAAATAATCATAAAAAAATGTAAATACGTAGAAAAATATATATACAAAATACCCATTAAATAATGTAAATTCGTATCTAAATAAATCAACAAAACTCCAATAAAAGAATGTATATATGTAGGAAAATATATATACAAAATACAAATAAAATAACTAAAATTTGAATAAAAATATATACAAAAATACACAAAAATAGTTTAAATTTGTTAGAAAAAAGATATGCAAAATGCAAATAAACTTCGACAAATTTGTATTGAAATACATATACAAACACACATAAAATAACGTAAATTTGGATAAAATATATATTGAAAATATACATTAAACATTTTAAATATGTATAAAAATATATATACAAAATACTCATAAAATAATGTTAAATCGTATCAAAATAAATAAACAGAATATCAATAAGATAATGTAAATTTGTATGAAAATAAAGATGCAAAATACCCATATAATAACGCATATTTGTATAAAAATATATATACAAAAATACATATAAAATAATTAAATTTGTATTAAAATAAATATTCAAAATGCACATACAATAAAGTAAATTTGAATTGAAATAGATACGCAAAATGCACATAAATAATGTAAATTCGTATCAAAATAAGTAAACAAAATTCCGATAAATGAACGTATATTTGTAGGAAAATAAATATACAAAATACACATAGAGTAACGAAAATTTATTTAAAAATATATCCAAAAATACACAAAAATAATTTCAATTTGTATGAAAATAGATATACAAAATACACATATAATTAGTTATTTGTATTTAAATACATGTACAAAATTCACATAAAATAATGTAAATTTGTATGAAATGAAAACAAATAATAACGTACATTTGTATATAAAAAAAATATATATAAATATATATATATATATATATATATATATATATATATATATATATATATATATATATATATATATATATATATATATATATATATATATATATATATTTTTTTTTTTTTTTTACGTCGCGGCCTATAGCGCCGGTAGGCTTCTTCCCGGTGGGGCCTGATGGTCGACCCAAGGCTTCTTCCCGGTGGGTCCTGATGGTTGGCCCAGCCCGTTCTGGGGCAGGCGAGTGTTTATAGTGGCGCCATCTTGGATTGGCTCATGCTGGCCTCCCGGAGCTCATCTTTAATCCTAGAATCTAGAGTCCGGGTTGATAGGTGGCCTTCTGGACAGCATATGGGTAGTTTTAAGCCACTCGGCGGCGGCTGAAAAATCCCAGCTTGGTGGCACCGGGCGGGGATTGAACTCGCGTCCTCCTGAACGCGGTGCTGTTACTCTGTCGATTCAGCCACCGCCTATATATATATATATATATATATATATATATATATATATATATATATATATATATATATATATATATCTATATATATATATATATATATATATATATATATATATATATAAACAAAATACACATAGAATAATGTAAAATCGAATCAAAATAAATACACAGAATATCAATAAAATAATGTAAATTTGTATGAAAATAAAGATGCAAAATACCTATGAAATGAATCATATTTTAATAAAAATACATAAAAAAAATACACATAGAATAATTAAATTTGTATTAAAACTAATATACAAAATGCACATACAATAAGGTAAATTTGTATTGAAAAAAGTATGCAATATACACATAAAACAGTGTAAATTTATTTCAAAATATATATACGAATACACATAAAATAACGTAGATTTCTATAGAAATATATTTACAAAATACACATGAAATGATGTAAATTCGCATCAAAATAAATAAACAAAATATCAATAAAAGATTGTGTGTTTGTATGAAAATAGACATACAAAATACACATGAAATAACCTACATTTGTATAAAACTATATACAAAAATACACAAAAATAATTTAAATTTGTATGAAAATAAGTATACAAAATACACATAAAATTAGGTAAATTTGTATTGAAATACATTTACAAAATACACATAAAATAATGTAAATTTTAATGAAAATATATCAACAAATACACTTAAAATAACGTAAATTTGTATAAAATATATATACAAAATACACATTAAATAATGTAAATATGTATAAAAAAATATATTCAAAATACAAATAGAATAATGTAGAATCGTATCAAAATAAGTACACAGAATATTAATAAAATAATGTAACTTTGTATGAAAATAAAGATGCAAAATACCCATAAAATAACGCTTTTTTTTATAAAAATATATATACCAAGACATACATAAAATATTTGAATTTGTATTAAAATAAATATACAAAATGCACATATAATAAGGTAAATTTGTTTTGAAATAGATATGCAAAATGCAAATAAAACAATGTAAATTTGTTTCAAAATATATATACGAATACATATTAAATAACGTAGATTTGTATAAAAATATATATATAGAAAATACACATAAAATGAAGAAAATACGTATAAAAAAATGTATACAAAATACACATAAAATAATATAAATTCTTATCAAAATATACAAAATACCAATAAAAGAATGTGTATTTGAATAAATATAAATATATATAATACACATAAATAACGTAAATTTATATCAAACTATATACAAAAAAACACAGAAGTAGTTAAATTTGTATGAAAATAGATATACAAAATACACATAAAATAAGCTAAATTTGAATTGAAATATATTTATACAAAATACATCAAATAATGTAAATTTGTATCAAAATATCTATACAAATACACATAAAATAACGTTAATTTGTATAAAAAATACATGAACAAAATACACATTAAATAATGTAAATACGTAAAAACATATATATACAAAATACATATATAATCATGTAATTCGTATCAAAATAAATAAACAAAATACCAATAATATAATGTAAATTTGTATGAGAAAACATATACAAAATACACTTAAAATAACGCTAATTTCTTTAAAATACATGTACAAAAATGCACATAAAATAAAGTAAATTTGCATAAAAATATATATACAAAACACATTAAATAATGTAAATGCATATAAAAACATGTATACAAAATGCCTTTCAAATAATCTAAATTCGTATCGAATTAAATTATCAAAATACCAATAAAATAATGTAATTTTGGATAAAAATATATATAGAAAATACATATAAAATAACCTAAATACAAAAACAAATATACACATAAAATAATTTAAAATTACATGAAATGAATATATGAAATAAACATAAAATAAGGTAAATTTGTAATGAAATATTTGTACAAATACACATAAAATAATGTAGATTTATATGAAAATATATATTCAAATACACATAAAATAACATAAATTTGTATAAAATTTGAAACAAAATATATACGAATACACACATTAAAATAACATAAATTTTTATGAAAATATATATACAAAATACACATAAAATAATGTAAATACGTAAAAAATATATATATGCAAAATACACATAAAGTAATGTAAACTCGTATCAAAATAAATCAACAAAATTCCAATAAAAAAATGTATATTTGTAGGAAAATATATACACAAAATACAAATAAAATAACTGAAATTTGTATAAAAATATATACAAAAAAATACAAAAATAATTTTTATTTGTTTGAAAATAGATATGCAAAATACACATAAAATTAGGCAAATTTGTATTGAAATACATATATAAAACACACATAAAATAATGTAAATTTTTATGAAAATATATAAACAAATACACATAAAATAACGTAAATTTGGATAAAATATAAATTCAAAATATACAATAAATGATGTAAATATGTATAAAAATATATATACAAAATACATATAGAATAATGTTAAATCGTATCAAAATAAATAAACAGAATATCAATAAAATAATGTAAATTTGTATGAAAATAACGATGCAAAATACCCATATAATAACGCATATTAGCATAAAAATATATATACAAAAATACACATGAAATAATTAAATTTGTATTGAAATAAATATACAAAATGCACATACAATAAAGTAAATTTGTATTGAAATAGATATGCAAAATACACGTCAATAATGTAAATTTATATCAAAATATATATGAGAATACACATAAAATAGAGTAAATTTCTTTGAAAATATGCATACAAAATACATATAAAATGATGTAAATAGTATAAAAATATACATACCAAATACACCTTGAATAATGTAAATTCGTATCAAAATAAATAAACAAAATTCCGATAAAAGAACGTATATTTGTAGGAAAATAAATATACAAAATACACATAAAATAACGAAAATTTGTATAAAAATATATACAAAAAAAAACACAAATAATTTCAATTTGTATGAAAATATATATACAAAATACACATATAATTAGTTAAATTTGACTTTAAATACATGTACAAAATACACATAAAATAATGTAAATTTGTATGAAATGAAAACAAATACACAAAAAATAACGTACATTTGTATAAAATATATATACAAAATACACATAAAATAATGCAAAATCGTATCAAAATAAATACACAGAATATCAATAAAATAATGTAAATTTGTATGAAAATAAAGATGCAAAATACCCATAAAATAAATCATATTTTTATAAAAATACATATAGAAAAATACATATTCAATAATTAAATTTGTATAAAAATTAATATTTTCATTCAAATTTATATTATTTTATGTGTATTTTTGTATATATTTCATTACAAATTTAACTTGTTTTATGTTTATTTTGTATATTTATTTCATTCAATTTTAAATTATTTTATGTGTGTATTTGTATTTGCATTTTGGTTATTTTACGTGTATTTTCTATATACAATTTCATCCAAAATTACATTATTTTACTGGTATTTTGTTAATTTAATTCGATACGAATTTAGATTATTTCATAGGTATTTTGTATACATATTTTTATACGCATTTACATTATTTAATGTGTGTTTTGTATATATATATATATATATATATATATATATATATATATATATATATATATATCTATATATATATATATATATATATATATATATATATATATATATATATATATATATATATATATATATATATATATATATATATATATATTTATGCAAATTTACTTTTATTTTATGTTCATTTTGTACATATATATTTTATAGAAATTTGCGTTATTTTTGTGTATTTTATAGATGTTTTCATACAATTTACATTAATTTATTTGTATTTTGTTTATTTATTTGATACGAATTACATGATTATATGTGTATTTACATTATTTAATGTGAATTTTGTTTATATATTTTTATACAAATTTACGTTATTATATGTGTATTTGTATAAATATTTTGATAAAAATTTACATTATTTTATGTATTTTGTATATATATTTCAATTCAAATTAAGCTTATTTTGTGTGTATTTTGTATATCTATTTTCATACAAATTTTATTACTTTTGTGTATTTTTGTATATAGTTTTATATAAATTTACGTTATTTTATGTAAATTTTGTATATTTATATTTACACAAATATACATTCTTTTATTGGTATTATGTTGATTTATTTTGATACGAATTTACATTATTTTATGTGTATTTTCTATACATTTTTTTATGTATTTCCTTCATTTTATGTGTATTTTGTACTTATATTTTCATAGAAATCTATGTTATTTTATGTGTATTCGTATATATATTTTGAAACAAATTTATATTGTTTTATATGTATTTTGCATATCTATTTCAATATAAATTTACCTTATTGTATGTTCATTTTCTATATTTATTTTAATACAAATTCAAATATTTTATGTGTATTTTGGTAATATATTTTAATAAAAAATGCGTGATTTTGTGGGTATTTTGCATCTTAATTTTCATACAAATTTACATTATTTTATTAATATTCTGTGTATTTATTTGATACGATTTTACATTATTTTATGTGTATTTTGTATACATTTTTTATATGTATTTCCTTCATTTTATGTGTATTTTGTATATATATTTTTATAGAAATCTACGTTATTTTATGTGTATTATGTATTTTGCATATCTATTTCAATACAAATTTACCTTATTGTATGTTCATTTTGTATATTTATTTTAATACAAATTGAAATATTTTATGTGTATTTTGGTAATATATTTTAACAAAAAATGCGTTATTTTATGGGTATTTTGCATCTTAATTTTCATACAAATTTAGATTATTTTATTAATATTATGCTTATTTATTTTGATACGATTTTACATTATTCTATTTGTGTTTTGTATATATTTTTTATATATATTTACATTATTCAATGTGTATTTTGTATATATATTTCATACAAATTTACGTTATTTTAAGTATACAAAATACACATAAAATAATATAAATTCGTATCAAAATAAATAAACGAAATACCAATAAAAGAATGTGTATTTATATAAATATAAATATAGAAAACGTAAATTTGTATAAAACTATATACAAAAACACACAAAAGTAACTAAATTTGTATGAAAATAGATATACAAAAAACACATAAAATAAACTAAATTTGAATTGAAATATATATCCAAATACATAAAATAATGAAAATTTGTATCAAAATATTTATACAAATACACATAAAATAACGTAAATTTTTATAAAAATATATAAACAAAATACTCATTAAATAATGTAAATACGTATGAAAAATATGTACCAAATACACATATAATAATATAATTCGTATCAAAATAAATAAACAAAATACCAATGAAATAATGTAATTTTGTATGAGAAAATATATGCAAAATACACATAAAATAACCCAAATTTCTTTAAAAATATATGTACAAAAATGCACATAAAATAAATAAAAATTGCATAGGAATATATATACAAAACACACATTAAATAATGTAAATGCGTATATAATATGTATACAAAATACCTATCAATTAATCTAAATTCGTATCGAATAAAATTAACAAAATACCAATAAAATAATGTAATCTTTGATGAAAATATATATATAAAATACACATAAAATAACCTAAATTCAAATACAAATATACACATAAAATAATTTAAAATTAAATGAAATTAATATACAAAATAAACATAAAATAAGTTAGATATGTAATGAAATATATGTACAAAATACACAGAAAATAATGTAAATTTGTATGAAAATATATATACAAATACACATAAAATAACATGAATTTGTATAAAAATATATTTTCAAAATAAACATTAAATAATGTAAATGCGTATAAAAATATATATCCAAAGTACATAAAAAATAATGTAAATTCGTATCAAAATAAATCAACAAAATACCAATAAAATAATATATATTTGAATGAAAATAAATTTACAAAATACACATAACATAAGTAAAATTTGTATTAAAATATAAAAAAAAATACCCAGAAATAATTTGAAAATAGATATACAAAATACACATAAAACTGGGGTAAATTTCTTTTGAAATATATATACAAAATACCCATAAAATATTGTAAATTTGTGTCAAAATATATCAACAAATACACAAAAAATTACGTAAATTTGTATAAAATATATATACAAATTACACATTAAATAATGAAAAAGTGTATAAAAATATATATACAAAATACGCATAGAATAATGTAAAATCGTATCAAAATAAATGAACAGAATATCAATAAAATAATATAAATTTCTATGAAAATCAAGATGGAAAATACCCATAAAATAACGCATATTTGTATAAAAATATATATACAAAAATACACATAAAATAATAAATTTTGTATTAAAATACATATAAAATAATGTAAATTCGTACCAAAATAAATAAACAAAATACCAATAAAAGAATGTGAGTTTGTATGAAAATAAATATACAAAATACACATAAAATAACGTAAATTTGAATAAAACTCTATACAAAAATACACAAAAGTAATTTAAATTTGTTTGAAAATAGATATACAAAATATATATAAAACAAACTAGATTTGTATTGAAATATATATAAAAAATACATAAAATAATGTATATTTGTATCAAAATAATTAAACAAATACGCATAAAATAACGTAAATTTGTTTTAAAATATATAAACAAAATACACATTAAATTATGAAAATACTTATTCAAAATATATACAAAATACACATATAATAATGTAAATTCGTATCAAAATACATAAAAAAAAATAATAAAAAAATGTAAATTTGTATGAAAAAATATATACAAAATACACATAAAATAACGCAAATTTATATAAAAAATATATGTACAAAAACGCACATCAAATACTTTAAATTTGTATGAAAATAAATAAACAAAATACACATAAAATAAAGCAAATTTATAATAAAAAAAAGTTCAAAATACACTTAAAATAATGTAAATTTATATAAAAACAACAACACAAATGTAGACAAAATGAAGTAAAATTGTATAAAAAATATATATACAAAACACATATTAAATAATGTAAAAGCGTATAAAAATATATATAGAAAATACACATGAAAAAATCTAAATTCGTATCGAAATAAATGAACAAAATACCGATAAAATAATGTAATTTTGAATGAAAATATATATAGAAAATACACATAAAATAACGTAAATACAAATAAATATATACACATAAAATAGTTTTAATTTGAATGAAAAGAGATATAAAAATAAATATAAAATAAGGCAAATTTGTAATGAAATATATATACAAAATACACATAAAATAATGTAGATTTGTTTCAAAATATATATACGAATACACATAAAATAAGGTAGATTTCTATAGAAATATATATACAAAATACACATGAAATAATGTAAATACGTATAAAAATATATATACAAAATACACATTAAATAATGTAAATTCGTGTCAAAATAAATAAAGAAAATATCAATAAAAGAATGTGTATTTGTATGAAAATACATATACAAAATACACATAAAAAAACGTAAATTTGTATAAAACTATATACAAAAATACACAAAAATAATTTAAATTTGTATGAAAATAAATATACAAAATACACATAAAATTAGGTAAATTTGTATTGAAATACATATACATAATACACATAAAATAATGTAGATTTGAATGAAAATATATAAACAAATACACTTAAATTAACGTAAATTTGTATAAAATATATATACAAAATACTCATTAAGTAATATAAATATGTATAAAAAATATATATACAAAACACAAATAGAATAATGTAAAATCGTATGAAAATAAATACACAGAATGTTAATAAAATAATGTAAATTTGTATGAAAATTAAGATCTAAAATACCCATAAAATAACGTATTTTCATTAAAATTAAATTTATTATTATTATTATTATTATTATTATTATTATTATTATTATTATTATTATATTATTATTATATTAAGTTTGTATTAATATAAATATACAAAATGCACATACAATGACGTAAATTTATATTGAAATATATATGCAAAATACATATAAAACAATATAAAATTTGTTTCAAAATATATATACAAATACAAATAAAATAACGTAGATTTCTATGAAAACAGAAAAGAGAGAGAGAGAGAGAGAGAGAGAGAGATATATATATATATATATATATATATACAATATATATATATATATATATATATATATATATAAATATATATATATAAAAATAAAGATATAAATATATATATATATAAATATATATAAAATATATAATTATATAAAATATATATATATATATATATATATATATATATATATATATATATATATATATATATATATATATATATGTATGTATATATATATATATATACACATAAAATAACATAAATTTGTATTAAAATAAATATACAAAATATATATAGAATATGAGTTTGTATGAAAATATATATACAAAATACATAAAATAACGTAAATTTGTATAAAAATCTATACAAATACACACAATAAAATAATTTAAATTTGTATGAAAATATATATAAAATATATATATATAAATAAATATATATACAAAATAAACATAAAATAATGTATATTTGTATCAAAATAATTAAACAAAATTCAAAAAATGTAAATTTGTTTAAAAATATATATATATATATATATATATATATATATATATATATATATAAATATATATATATATATATATATATATATATATATATATATATATATATATATATATATATATATATATATATATATATATATATATATATATATATATATATATATATATATATATATATATATATATATATATATATATATATATATATATATATATATATATATATATATATATATATAAATATATATATTGAAATATATACAAAATACACATAAAATAATGTAAATTTGTATAAAATATACAAAAATACACATAAAATGAAGTAAATTTGTATAAAATATATATACAAAATACATTAAATAATGTAAATGCGTATAAAATATATAGAAAATACACAAATAATGTAAATTGTATCAAAATAAATAAACAAAATATCAATAAAATAATGTAAATTTGTATGAAATATATATGCAAAATACATAAAATAACGTAAATTTGTTTAAAATATATATAAAAAATACATAAAATAATTAAATTTGTTAAAATAAATATATAAAAAATACATAAAATAAGGCAAATTTGTAATGAAATATATATACAAAATACACATAAAATAATGTAAATTTGTATCAAAATATATATAAGAATACCCATAAAATAGAGTAAATTTCTATGAAAATATATATTCAAAACACAAATAAAATTATATAAATAAGTATAAAATATATATACAAAATACACATTAAATAATGTAAATTGTGTCAAAATAAATAAACAAAATATCAATAAAAGAATGTGTATTTGTATGAAAAAATATACAAAATACACATAAAAAACGTAAATTTTTATAAAAATATATACAATAATAAACAAATATCATTTAAAATTTTATGAAAATAAATATACAAAATACTTAAAAATTTGTAAATTTGTATTGAAATACATATACATAATACACATAAAATAATGTAAATTTGAATGAAATATAAACAAATACACATAAAATAATGTAAATTTGTATAAAATATATACAAAATATACATAGAATAATGTAAAATCGTATCAAAATAAATACACAGAATATCAATAAAATAATGTAAATTTGGTTGAAAATAAAGATGCAAAATACCCATAAAATAAAGCATATTTTTATAAAATTGCATATACAAAAATACACATAGAACAATTAAAAAAAAATTTAAATTAATATTCAAATTTTCATAATTTTAGGTGTATTTGATATATATATTTACATTATTTTGTGATATTTTATATGTATTTTGTATATATATTTTTATACAAATTTAAATTATTTAATGTATTTTTGGATATATATTTTATACAAATTTTATTACATTATTAATGTATTTTGTTTATATATTTCATACAAATTAATGTATATTTTATATGTATTCTTTAAATTTGCTAATTAATGTGTATTTTGCATATCAAATAAATTTAAATTATTTTGTGTATTATTGTATATATTTTTATACAAATTTAGTTATTTATTTGTATTTGTATATATTTCCTACAAATGTATATTTTATTGAATTTTGTTTATTTATTTTGATACGAATTACATTATGTTAATTTTGAAATGTTATTTTATTTTCAACGTATTTTATATATTTTTATGTATTTTGTATTCTACTAACATATTTACATCATTTTATTGTGTGTATTCGTATATAATTTTATACAAATTTTATACAAATTTATGTTATTTTATGTGCAAATGCATATATATATTTTCATACAAATTTACATTATTTTATGTGCATTTTTACATATATTTCATTACAAATTTACCTTATTTTATGTTTATTTTGTATATTTATTTCTTCAATTTTAAATTATTTTATATGTATATTTGTATTTGTAATTACGTTATTTTATGTGTATTTTTTATATATATTTTCATCAAAAATCACATTATTTTATTGGTATTTTGTTAATTTAATTCGATAGAAATTTAGATTATTTCATAGGTATTTTGTATACATATTTTTATACGCATTTACATTATTTAATATGTGTTTTGTATATTTATTTTTTATGCAAATTTACTTTATTTAATGTGCATTTTTGTACATATATTGTTATTGAAATTTGCGTTATTTTTTGTGTATTTTGTATATGTTTTCTCATACAAATTTACATTATTTTATTGGTATTTTGTTTACCTATTTTGATACGAATTACATGATTTTTTGTATATTTTGTACATATTTTTTTATACGTATTTACATTATTTAATATGTATTTTGTTTATATATTTCAAGATAAATTTGTATAAATATTTTGAGACAAATTTACATTATTTTATGTATGTTGTATATATATTTCATTTCAAATTTAGCTTATATTATGTGTATTTTGTATATCTATTTTCATACAAATTTAATTACTTGCGAGGATTTTTGTATATAGTTTTATATAAATTTACGTTATTTTATGTGTATTTTGTATATTTATATTTATACAAATATACATTCTTTTATTGGTATTTTGTTTATTTATTTTAAATCGAGTTTACATTATTTTATGTGTATTTTGTATAGATTTTTTTATACGTATCTACTTAATTTTATGTGTATTTTGTATATATATTTTTATAGAAATTTACGTTATTTTATGTGTTTTCGTATATATATTTTGAATTTTTTTTACATTGTTTTGTATGTATTTTTGAATATCTCTTTCAATACAAATTTACCTTACTGTATGTGCATTTTGTATATTTATTTCAATACAAATTTAAATATTTTATGTGTATTTTGATATATATATATATATATATATATATATATATATATTTATATATATATATATATATATATATATATATATATATATATATATATATATATATATATATATATATATATATATATATATATATATATATATATATATTCACATTATTTAATATGTATCTTGCATATATATTTTATACAAATTTACGTTATTTTAAGTGTATTTGTTTATATATTTTCATTCAAATTTACATTATTTTATGTGTATTTTGTATATGTATTTCCATACAAATTTACCTAATTTTATGTGTATTTTGTATATTTCTTTTCATACAAATTTAAATTATTTTTCTGTATTTTTGTATATAGTTTTATACAAATTTAGGTTATTTTATGAACGCATTTACATTATTTAATGTGTGTTTTCGATACATATTTTTATGCAAATTTACTTTATTTTATGTGCATTTTTTTACATATATTTTTATTGAAATTTGCGTTATTTTATGTGTATTTGTATATGTTTTCTCATACAAATTTACATTATTTTATTGCTATTTTGTTTATTTATTTTGATACAAATTACATAATTATATATGTATTTTGTACATATTTTGTATACGTATTTACATTACTTGATATGTATTTTGTTTATATATTTTTAAACAAATCTACGTTATCATATGTATTTGTATAAATATTTTGATAAAATTTTACATTATTTTTTGTATTTTTTATATACATTTCAATTCAAATTTAGCTTATTTTATCTGTATTTTGTATATCTATTTTCATACAAATTTAATTACTGCTGTGTATTTTTGTATATAGTTTTATACAAATTTTCGTTATTTTATGTGTATTTTCTACATTTATATTTATACAAATACACATTCTTTTATTGGTATTTTGTTTATTTATTATGATACGATTTTACATTATTTTATTTGTATTTTGTATGCATTTTTTTATTCGTATTTACTACATTTTAGGTGTATTTTGTATATATTTTTTTTGAAATCTACGTTATTTTATGTGTATTCGTATATATATTTTGAAACAAATTTACATTGTTTTATATGTATTTTGCATATCTATTTCAATACAAATTTACCTTATTGTATGTGCATTTTTTATATTTATTTTGATACAAATTTTAATATTTTATATATATTTTGGTATATATATTTTTATAAAAAATGCGTTATTTTATGAGTATTTTGCATCTTTATTTTCATACAAATTTACATTATTTTATTAATATTCTGTGTATTTATTTTGATATGATTTTACATTATTCTATTTGTGTTTTGTATATATTTTTTATACGTATTTACATTATTTAATGTGTATTTTGTATATATATTTGATACAAATTTACGTTATTGTAAGTGTATATATTTATATATTTTCATTCAAATTTACATTATTTTATGTGTATTTTGTATATATATTTCAATACAAACTTACCTAATTTTATGTGTATTTTGTATACTTATTTTCATAGAAATTTAAATTATTTTTGTGTATTTTTGAATATAGTTTTATACAAATTTACGTTATTTTATGTGTATTTTGCATATCTATTTTCATACAAATACACATTCTTTTATTGATATTTTGTTTATTTATGTTGACGCGAATTTACATTATTTAATGTGTATTTTGTATATAAATTTTTTTACGTATTTACATCGTTTCATGTGTATTTTGTACTTGTATTTCTATAGAAATCTATGTTATTTTATGTGTATTCATATATAGATTTTGAAACAAATTTACACTTTTATGTGTATGTTGCATATTTTTTCAATACAAATTTGCCTTATTGTATATGCATTTTGTATATTAATTTTCATACAAATTTAATTATTCTATGTGAGTTTTTGTATACGCATTTTTATAAAAATATGCTTTGTTTTATGGATATATTGTATCTTTATTTTCATACAAATTTACATTATTTTATTGATATTCTGCTCATTCATTTTGATACGATTTGACATTATTCTATGTGTATTATGTATATATTTTTCATACAAATTTACGTTATTTTATGTGTATTTGTTTATATATTTTGACACAAATTTACAATATTTTATGGGTATTTTGTATATATATTTCAAAAGAAATTTACCTTGTTTTATATGTATTTTGTATATCTATTTTCATACAAACTCAAATTATTTCTCTTCTTTTTTGTATATATTTTAATACAAATTTTAGTTATGTTATGTGTATTTTGTAAATTTATTTTCACTCAAATATATATTATTTTATTGGTATTTTGTTGATTTATATTGATACGAATTTACATTATTTTATATGTACTTTGTATATATATTTTTATACGCATTTACATTATTTAATATTTATTTTGAATATATATTTTTATACAAATTCATGGTATTTTATGTGTATTTATATATATATTTTCATATAAATTTTCATTATATTATGTGTATTTTGTACATATATTTCATTACAAATTTACCTTATTTTATGTTTATTTTGTATGTGAATTTTGCATATTTATATTTATAAAAATACACATTCTTTTATTGGTATTTTGTTCATTTATTTTGACTCGAATTTACATTATTTTATGTGTATTTTGTATACATTTTTTTATACGTATTTACTTAATTTTATGTGTATTTTGTATATATATTTTTATAGAAATCTACGTTATTTTATGTGTATTCGTATATATATTTTGAAACAAATTTACATTGTTTTATATGTATTTTTGCATATCTCTTTCAATACAAATTTACCTTATTGTATGTGTATTTTGTATATTTATTTCAATACAAATTTAAATATTTTATGTGTATTTTGGTATATATATTTTTATAAGAAATGCTCTATTTTATGGGAATTTTGCATCTTTATTTTCATACAAATTTACATTAATTAAAGTGTATTTTGTATATATTTTTATAGAAATCTACGTTATTTTATGTGTATTCGTATATATATTTTGAAACAAATTTACATTCTTTTATATATATTTTTCATATCTATTTCAATACAAACTCACCTTATTGTATGTGCATTTTTTATATTTATTTTAATACAAATTTTAATATTTTATGTGTATTTGTTTATATATTTTGACACAAATTTACAATATTTTATGGGTATTTTGTATATATATTTCAAAAGAAATTTACCTTGTTTTATATGTATTTTGTATATCTATTTTCATACAAACTCAAATTATTTCTCTTCTTTTTTGTATATATTTTAATACAAATTTTAGTTATGTTATGTGTATTTTGTAAATTTATTTTCACTCAAATATATATTATTTTATTGGTATTTTGTTGATTTATATTGATACGAATTTACATTATTTTATATGTACTTTGTATATATATTTTTATACGCATTTACATTATTTAATATTTATTTTGAATATATATTTTTATACAAATTCATGGTATTTTATGTGTATTTATATATATATTTTCATATAAATTTTCATTATATTATGTGTATTTTGTACATATATTTCATTACAAATTTACCTTATTTTATGTTTATTTTGTATGTGAATTTTGCATATTTATATTTATAAAAATACACATTCTTTTATTGGTATTTTGTTCATTTATTTTGACTCGAATTTACATTATTTTATGTGTATTTTGTATACATTTTTTTTATACGTATTTACTTAATTTTATGTGTATTTTGTATATATATTTTTATAGAAATCTACGTTATTTTATGTGTATTCGTATATATATTTTGAAACAAATTTACATTGTTTTATATGTATTTTTGCATATCTCTTTCAATACAAATTTACCTTATTGTATGTGTATTTTGTATATTTATTTCAATACAAATTTAAATATTTTATGTGTATTTTGGTATATATATTTTTATAAGAAATGCTCTATTTTATGGGAATTTTGCATCTTTATTTTCATACAAATTTACATTAATTTAAGTGTATTTTGTATATATTTTTATAGAAATCTACGTTATTTTATGTGTATTCGTATATATATTTTGAAACAAATTTACATTCTTTTATATATATTTTTCATATCTATTTCAATACAAACTCACCTTATTGTATGTGCATTTTTTATATTTATTTTAATACAAATTTTAATATTTTATGTGTATTTTGGTATATATAATTTTATAAAAAATGCGTTATTTTATGGGTATTTTGCATCTTTATTTTCATACAAATTTACATTATTTTATTAATATTTCGTGTATTTATTTTGATATGATTTTACATTATTCTATTTGTGTTTTGTATATATTTTTTTTATACATATTTACATTATTTAATGAGTATTTTGTATATATATATGATACAAATTTACGTTAAGTGTATATGTTTATATATTTTCATTGAAATTTACATTATTTTATGTGTATTTTGTATATGTATTTCAATACAAATTTACCTAATTTTATATGTATTTTGTATATTTATTTTCATACAAATTAAAATTATTTTTGTGTATTTTTGTATATAGTTTTATAGAAATTTAGGTTATTTTATGTGTATTTTGTCTATCTATTTTCATACAAATACACATTCTTTTATTGATATTTTGTTTATTTATTTTGACGCGAATTTACATTATTTAATGTGTATTTTGTAAATATATTTTTATACGTATTTACATCATTTTAAATGTATTTTGTATATATATTTCTATAGAAATCTAGGTTATTTTATGTGTATTCGTATATAGATTTAGAAACAAATTTAAACTTTTATGTGTATGTTGCATATTTTTTCAATACAAATTTACCTTATTGTATATGAATTTTGTATAATTATTTTAATACAAATTTAACTATTCTATGTGTATTTTTGTATATATAATTCTATAAAAATATTCTTTATTTTATGGGTATTTTTGCATCTTTATTTTCATACAAATTTACATTATTTTATTGATATTCTGCTCATTCATTTTGATACGATTTGACATTATTCTATGCGTATTTTGTATATATTTTTCATACAAATTTACGTTATTTTATATGTATTTGTTTATATATTTTGACACAAATTTACAATATTTTATGGGTATTTTGTATATATATTTCAAAAGAAATTTACTTAGTTTTATGTGTATTTTGTATATCTATTTTCATACAAACTCAAATTAATTCTCTGTATTTTTGTATATATTTTAATACAAATTTTAGTTATGTTATGTGTTTTTTGTAAATTTATTTTCATTCAAATATATATTATTTTATTGGTATTTTGTTGATTTATATTGATACGAGTTTACATTATTTTATATGTACTTTGTATATATATATTTATACGCATTTACATTATTTAATATTTATTTTATATATATATATTTTTAAACAAGTTCCTGGTATTTTATGTGTATTTCTATATATATTTTCATATAAATTTTCATTATTTTATGTGTATTTTGTACATATATTTCATTACAAATTTACCTTATTTTATGTTTATTTAGTATGTGTATTTTGTATATTTATATTTACACAAATACACTTTCTTTTATTGGTATTTTGTTAATTTATTTTAATTCTAATTTACATTATTTTATGTGTATTTTGTATATATATTTCAACTCAAATTTAGCTTATTTTATATGTATTTTGTATATCTATTTTCATACAAATTTAATTACTTTTGTGTATTTTTGAATATAATTCTATACAAATTTACGTTATTTTATGAGTATTTCGTGTATTTATATTTATACAAATACACATTCTTTTTTTATACGTATTTACTTAATTTTATGAGTATTTTGTATATATATTTTTATAGAAATCTACGTTATTTTATGTGTTTTCGAATATATATTTTGAAACAAATTTACATTGTTTTATATGTATTTTTGAATATCTCTTTCAATACAAATTTACCTTACTGTATGTGCATTTTGTATATTTATTTCAATACAAATTTAAATATTTTATGTGTATTTTGGTATATATATTTTTATAAAAAAATGCGCTATTTTATGGGAATTTTACGTCTTTATTTTTATACAAATTTACATTATTTTATTGATATTCTGTGTATTTATTTAGATACGATTTTACATTATTCTATTTGTTTTTTGTATATATATTTTTTATGCACATCTACATTTTTTAATGTGTATCTTGCATATATATTTTATACAAATTTACGTTATTTTAAGTGTATTTGTTTATATATTTTCATTCAAATTTACATTATTTTATGTGTATTTTGTATATGTATTTCAATACAAATTTACCTAGTTTTATGTGTATTTTGTATATTTCTTTTCATACAAATTTAAATTATTTTTGTGTGTTTTTGTATACAGTTTTATACAAATTTAGGTTATTTTATGTACGTATTTACATTATTTAATGTGTGTTTTGTATACATATTTTTATGCAAATTTACTTTATTTTACTTGCATTTTAGTACATATATTTTAATAGAAATTTGCGTTGTTTTATGTGTATTTTTATGTTTTCTCATACAAATTTACATTATTTTATTGCTATTTTGTTTATTTATTTTGATACGAATTACATGATTATATATGTATTTTGTACATATTTTTTATACGTATTTAAGTTACTTAATAAGTATTTTGTATATATATTTAAACAACAAATCTACGTTATTATGTATATTTGTATAAATATTTTGATACAAATTGATATTATTTTATGTATTTTGTATATACATTTCAATTCAAATTTAGCTTATTTTATCTGTTTTTTTTTATATCTATTTACATACAAATTTAATTACTTCTGTGTATTTTTGTATATAGTTTTATACAAATTTACGTTATTTTATGTGTATTTTGTATATTTATATTGATACAAATACACATTCTTTGATTGGTATTTTGTTTATTTATTTTGATACGATTTTACATTATTTTATGTGTATTTTGTATTCATTTTTTTAAACGTATTTACTTCATTTCATGTGTATTTTGTATATATATTTTTATAGAAATCTACGTTATTTTATATATATTCGTATATATATTTTGAAACAAATTTACATTGTTTTATATGTATTATGCATATCTATTTCAATACAAATTTAGCTTATTGTATGTGCATTTTTTATATTTATTTTAATACAAATTTCAAAATTTTATGTGTATTTTGGTATGTATATTTTTATAAAAAATGCGTTATTTTATTGGTATTTTGCATCTTTATTTTCATACAAATTTACATTATTTTATTAATATTCTGTGTATTTATTCTGATATGATTTTACATTATTCTATTTGTGTTTTGTATATATTTTTTTATACATATTTACATTATTGAATGTGTATTTTATATATATATATTTTTGATACAAATTTACGTTATTTTAAGTTAATATGTTTATATATTTTCATTCAAATTTACATTATTTTATGTGTATTTTGTGTATGTATTTCAATACAAATTTACCTAATTTTATGTGTATTTTGTATATTTATTTTCATACAAATTTAAATTATTTTTGTGTATTTTTGTATATAGTTTTATAGAAATTTAGGTTATTTTATGTGTATTTTGTATATCTATTTTCATACAAATACACATTCTTTTATTGATATTTTGTTTATTTATTTTGACGCGAATTTACATTATTTAATGTGTATTTTGAATATATATTTTTATACGTATATATAAAAATACACATTTCATGTGTATTTTTTTATATATATTTCTATAGAAATCTAAGTTATTTTATGTGTATTCGTATATAGATTTTGAAACAAATTTACACTTTTATGTGTATGTTGCATAATTTTTCAATACAAATTTACCTTACTGAATATGGATTTTGTATATTAATTTTAATGCAAATTTAATTATTCTATGTATATTTTTGTATATGTATTTTTATAAAAATATGCTCTATTTCATTGTTTTTTTTTCATCTTTATTTTCATACAAATTTACATTATTTTATTGATATTCTGCTTATTCATTTTGATACGATTTGACATTATTTTATGTGTATTTTGAATATATTTTTCATACATATTAACGTTATTTTATGTGTATTTGTTAACATATTTTGACACAAATTTACAATATTTTATGGGTATTTTGTATATATATTTCAAAAGAAATTTATCTAGTTTTATGTGTATTTTGTATCTCTATTTTCATACAAACTCAAATTATTTCTCTGTATTTTTGTATATATTTTAATACAAATTTTAGTTATGTTATGTGTATTTTGTAGATTTATTTTCATTCTAATATATATCATTTTATTGGTATTGATATTGATACGAATTTACATTATTTTATATGTACTTTGTATATATATTTTTTTTACGCATTTACATTATTTAATATTTATTTTGAATATATATTTTTAAACAAATTCATGGTATTTTATGTGTATTTGTATATATATTTTTATATAAATTTTCATTATTTAATGTGTATTTTGTACATATATTTTATTGCAAATTTACCTTATTTTATGTTTATTTTGTATGTGTATTTTGTATATATATATTTATACAAATACACATTCTTTTATTGGTACTTTGTTAATTTATTTTGATTCGAATTTACATTATTTTATGTGTATTTAGTATGCATTTTTTGATACGTATTTACTTAATTTTATGTGTATTTTGTATATATATTTTTATAGAAATCTACGTTATTTTATGTGTATTCGTATATATATTTTGAAACAAATTTACATTGTTTTATATCTATTTTGCATAGCTCTTTCAATACAAATTTACCTTATTGTATGTGTATTTCGTATATTTATTTCAATACAAATTTAAATATTTTATGTGTATTTTGGTATATATATTTTTATAAGAAATGCGCTATTTTATGGGAATTTTGCATCTTTATTTTCATACAAATTTACATTATTTTATGTGTATTTTGTATATATTTTTATAGAAATCTACGTTATTTTATGTGTATTCGAATAGATATTTTGAAACAAATTTACATTGTTTGTATGTATTTTGCATATATATTTCAATACAAATTTACCTTATTGTATGTGCATTTTTTATATTTATTTTAATACAAATTTTAATATTTGATGTGTATTTTGGTATATATATTTTTATAAAAAATACGTTATTTTATGGGTATTTTGCATCTTTATTTTCATACAAATTTACATTATTTTATTATTTTCTGTGTATTTATTTTATGTGTATTTTGTATATCTATTTTCATACAAATACACATTCTTTTATTGATATTTTGTTTATTTGTTTTGACACGAATTTACATTATTTAATGTGTATTTTGTATATATATTTTTATACTTATTTACGTCTTTTCATGTGTTTTTTGTATATATATTTCTATAGAAATCTACGTTATTTTATCTGTATTCGTATATATATTTTGTAACAAACTTACATTGTTTTATGTGTATTTTGCATATTTTTTCAATACAAATTTACCTTATTGTATGTGCATTTTGTATATTAATTTTAATTCAAATTCAATTATTCTATGTGTACTTTTGTATATGTATTTTAAAAAAAATATGCTGTATTTTATGGGTATTTTGCATCTTTATTTTCATTCAAATTTACATTATTCTATGTGTATTTTGTTTATATTTTAAAAAACCTACGTTATTTTATGTGTATTTGTTTTCATTTCATACAAATTTATATTATCTTATATGTATTTTGTACATGTATTTAAATACAAATTTAACTAATTTAATGAGTATTTTGTAGATCTATTTTTATACAAATTGAAACTATTTCTGTTTATTTTTGTATATATTTTCATACAAATTTTCGTTATTTTAAGTGTTTTTTGTATATTTATTTTCCTACAAATATACGTTCTTTTATCTGAATAATGCTTATTGAATTTGATGCAGATTTACCTT